>NC_089506.1:1537934-1542934 GCF_036850995.1 Saccopteryx leptura | reverse complement strand
ACTTACAGATTATAATATTTAAGGCTACTTTCTAATAATTAGGATGGTGTTAATTGTGATGGGCATTTTTTATTTGCTGACAATATATTTGTTTGTAAATTAAGTTGAATATGATTCACTTGTGACTTCTTTTATATTTTAGTATTAAGTCTTCACAGGTGACTTTTAGAAACAGCTACATAGATTTTAATAGCAGAGGTGTTTAGAATTAAATATATAATAATATGACTGTCCTTTGCTGATTTACTAAATTATGAATTAGGTTTCGGTATAATTGTTTTCTGCTAGGCTAGCCGTTAGTACCTTTACACAACACCTATTACATCAGTGGTGAATCGGTGTTTGTTGAATGAGTCATGGTCTAGAATAGTACAGCATTTTGGTTTTTGGTTTCTTTTGCGATATGAAATTTTAATGTATTTCACCACCATCATACAACTTCTGAGCTTCAGAGAGAGTTGGGTATCATCTACTTCAATAGCAGGAAGTAGATCGCATCTCAGATGCCGACCAAGAAACTGCAGAGAGGTCTGTGGTAGAAAGGATCGTAAGTTCAAACCCAGATCCATCCGGGAAGAGAGTTAGGATTGATTGGTTATGTCTGCCATGGGGACGGGCACGGCAGCACCAGTGTGTTTACATTTGTCAAATGAGGTTTAACCCAGCCTTCGGTTAAACACATCTTTTCAATATAACATGATAGATAATTACCTACAGTTCCACTCCGGTGGCTTTTAGATGCCATGTACATTTTGCAGTTTGTTGTCTTCCATATTTTAAAAAAAGTATATCTTTGTTCTTAAGACTAGATCCTGTGAAAGACCAGACAGGAAGTAGGGTTTTCAAATCTTTGCTCACTCTTAGAAATGGCCTCATGACACATTGCCATCAGAATCCAGCCAGGGGTCACCTTCCTTAAATGTCAGACTGTGGCGCATTATTGTGGAAGGGAAGGGAGGAAAAGGAGCCGTGTTTATGGAAAACAGGATCAACCCTAAGAAGACAAAAAGTTGGTTATAGATGAACCCCCCCACACCTGGTCCACATCCAGCAGCCGCGGAGCTGCCATGTTTGCCGATAAAGACACACACGATAGACACAGAGCGCCCACCTGATGCCCGGCAGTTGGTAGCTGGTCTTAGTTCCTGTCTCTGGTGTTGTGAACATCTCCAGAGAAATGTCGAGTGCAGTCCTACCAATGCCAGTTAACCCAGCCGCCACCGGGCTTTGAACCCATGAGGGAACTGTCAACTGAACAGTTCAGGTGTGCCCATTCTTGTTCCCCGGGCATCCCTCGTTTTCCAAAATGAATGATCCTGCAGATGTAAACTATGACCTGATTTTGCAGAGATTAAAAAACAAACAAACAAAAAAACTCAGCTATTGCATGATGGGAAGAACTCCTGAGTTCCTCGTCTTGCAGAGACACTTTGAAATCCTGATTTTGTTTTGTAGAATCACCGTGATCGATCTCGGGGTCACGAGGCGTCGACTTCCAGGGTTTTAACTTCTCCTCTAGTTCCTTTCCTGCAACGCGCTCTGGAGTGGATGATAGGTGTAAATCCTCTTTCCAGGGTGACTTACCGTGAAACAAGGGTGTGAGCCGCGAAGCAGCAGACGCACGTGCCGCGTCCCCCACAGAGATGCGCCCGTGTGCATGTGCTGCGCTGATGATGCCCTCTGGTCCCTGGTGGTGACGGCCTTTGGAACGGGTCACTCACTTTCTCTGTGTGTCTGTCCTGTGTCCCTCGCAGCCGTGTCCTGTGGAAACCCCGGCACGCCGACCAACGGCATGATCGTCAGCAGCGATGGCGTCCTGTTCTCCAGCTCGGTCATCTACGCCTGCTGGGAGGGCTACCGGACCTCGGGGCTGATGACCAGGCACTGCACGGCCAACGGCACCTGGACAGGCACGGCTCCCGACTGCTCAGGTCCGTCACACACCCTCACGGTCAACGCAAGGACCGTGTGTGACATCTACTTGACTGAGAAGGACAGGCTTATTTTGTAAAGGGTTGTGTGGACTTTTTTAATACGTAAAGGGACAGAAAGAAGCCAGACATAGGTTCGATGGTTTGACTGTATATTTTGATACTTTTAGAATTTTTTCTTCCTTCGCTTTCTTACTTATATGGATGAAAAGTGTGTTCAGTAGCTCACTGGCCTGGGCATCGTCAAACGGAGGCCAGAAGTGGTCAAGGTGTTTCTCTGTGTCACCCACTCAGTCCGCAGGGAAGTAAGAGCAAACGGGGTGGGGCTGATCGCCCCCGGTGTCCCTGTCCTCAGCTCCGCAGGGCGATCGCACTGCCTTGTTAGGGACCGACGAGGACGCAGCCAGCCTCCAGCCAGCCAGGCCCCAATGGGGGAGAAATCAGTGATTCCAAACTCTGAGCCTCCCGACCGCTGGCGGCGAAAGAGTCAGGGCATAGTGTATTTGCTGTCACAGTTCCCGGATTAATCACTTTGAATCGAACTTAAGGGGCATCCTTGAACAGAAGGCATGACTAATTCACTCCATGATGACTTTGTATTTCTCTTCTTTTTTGTTCCCCCGTGAATCAGTGGTCAGCTGTGGAGACCCAGGCACCCTGGCCAACGGCATCCAGTTTGGGGCAGACTTCACCTTCAACAAGACGGTGAGCTACCAGTGCAACCCGGGCTACGTCCTGGAGCCCGGCGCGTCGGCCACCCTGCGCTGCACGGAGGACGGCGCGTGGAACCACAGCAAGCCGGTCTGCCAAGGTCGGTGTCTCCACACTCTGGTGTTATTCCCACACCCAGAGTCTTCATCGAGTTGCACTGACTTCACGTGTGCCAAGCGTGTCTACAGCCCTTCTGTGTGCTGAGAATTCCTGTCCTCTCATCTGTAAATATTAAATCACTAGGTTGGTTTTTCTTCAAAACAATTGGAAAACATTTATTATACTGAAATAGATACATCCTACTAAAAAAAAAATAAGAAGGGAAAGTAGCAAATTGGCAGGTGGTGCCCTAACTTCACTTGTTTCCCTGTGGCAGACTCACGCTCAACAGTGCCAGGCGTAATTTCCAAGCCTGACGAAACTTTAATCATTTTTACCCCGTGTCTAAAGCCGCACATCTAAAACACCGCCTTCAGTGACATGCTTTATTCCATACACCTCGAGACTCGAGACACTCAGCAGACCGGCAGAGCCAAGACAGTTTAGTGGGCGCTCACTTCTCCCCCAAGTGATGGGTACAGGAGACGTGTGGTCAGCATGCGGTCCGACAGAAGCCGAGGGAACAGGACGCTCAGGAAGCGGGTCTCAGCGAGGCTCTCCTGCTTGAGGGGCTGCAGGGTTCTGGATACTGTTGCACCAGAGGTGGTAACAGGCAGGAGCAGGGCTACGTTGTATCAGACGGCCCCCTTTCCCAGTAAAACAACAGCATGTCACCAAAGCTTCCTCCCACCCAACTAGCGTCCCTTCTGGGAGAGAACTCAAATCCACAATCACCTTTTCCCCTTTCTGCCTGAACAAAGAGAAGGATCAGATAGTACACTCAGAACTGGACACCTGGGTAAATGGACAGAGACGCTCTAATGAGAACGGAATCCAAGTTGAAAACACTTGGAGGGTCCTGCACCCCAGGCCTCGGAGGCGCTTGTCCGTGAACTTTGGGGAAGGCGTTGGGGGCAGGGAAGAGGTAAAGACAGCAGGAAAATCTCAGAATAAACGGCGTTTTTAAAAAAAGTATACTGGCAGACAAGCATTTGGTTTTGTGGGAGAGGCAATCTTTATACAGGAAAAAAAACCTATTCTGTGGTATGTAAAAGGACTTAAAATAATGACCAGGATGCTTACTCATGATTATACTAAAGCTCCATATCTGGGAAGTGTAAGGAACATTCTTGGTACAATTGAGTGTTTGATTTATGATGTCTCTAGTGTTCCAAGAGAAATTTCACTTGGTTTTCTTAAGACTTTAATCTCCGTTTTACAGATAGGAAAACTGGCCCCCAGAGGGCCTCGGTAAGTGGCTCAAGATCGCAGACCCCAAGGTGCAGGTGTTAGGGTTCACGTGACAGTCACCCCTCCTCCAAGTCTGTGTCCTGCTTCCCCATGTCTGTCTGTCTGTCTGTCTCTCTCTGTGTTGGTGAACTTCTTCACCCTGGCCCCGTCCAGTCTTACGGCAGCTACAATGGGTACAATTTAGAGTCAGGTGAGATAGGGGTTCATCACCCAACGGTAGCCTAGGATGTTGGCACTGTGACGTTCTGTGTGATTCAGACGCAGACGCAGATGTCTCCTGGATACAGTGTGAAGAGGTTTCTGACCTGCCCAGTTAACCAGGGGTTGGGAACCTACGGCTCGCAAGCCAGATGTGGCTCTTTTGATGGCTGCATCTGGCTTGTAGACAAATCTTCAATAAAAAAATAATGTTAAAAATATAAAACATTCTCATGTATTACAATCCATTCATTTCCTACCACTCATGTTCATGGCTGCGGGTGGTTGGAGCCAATCACAGCTGTCCTCCAGGACAACACCAAATTTTTATTGGATAATGAGTAACATACATGGGTTGTTGTATGGCTGTCACGGAATTACATTTTAAAACATGTGGCAGCGTTCATGGCTCTCTCAGCCACAAAGGTTCCCGACCCCTGAGTTAGTCTTTCCAGGGAGGGCAGAGCAGGCGGAAGCCAGTGTGAGAGGCGTGAGCGAAGCAGAGGGGGGTGGGATGGGTCCCTAGAGGGACAGGGGAGCGGGGCTGGGGACCGCTGCCCACAGACAGGGACCTGCGCAGTCAGGGCTCCACCAGCACCGGTGCAGTCAGGGCTCTGTGCAGTCAGGGCTCCACCAGCACCTGCGCAGTCAGGGCTCCACCAGCACCTGTGCAGTCAGGGCTCCACCAGCACCTGTGCAGTCAGGGCTCCACCAGCACCTGTGCAGTCAGGGCTCTGCGCAGTCAGGGCTCCACCAGCACTGGTGCAGTCAGGGCTCTGCGCAGTCAGGGCTCCACCAGCACCGGCGAGA
>NC_089506.1:1265749-1528682 GCF_036850995.1 Saccopteryx leptura | reverse complement strand
GTTTGGAGCCGTCCCGGGCTCTACCGTGGAATCACAGATTAGTTATTCTATAGGGAGGTGTGATGGAGCCGTGCGGGGCTCTACCGTGGAATCACAGATTAGTTATTCTACAGGGAAGTGTGATGGAAGCCGTCCTGGTCTCTACCGTGGAATCACAGATTAGTTATTCTACAGGGAGGTGTGATGGAGCCATCCTGGGCTCTACTGTGGAATCACAGATTAGTTATTCTACAGGGAAGTGTGATGGAGCCGTCCTGGGCTCTACCGTGGAATCACAGATTAGTTATTCTACAGGGAGGTTGATGGAGCCGTCCTGGGCTCTACCGTGGAATCACAGATTAGTTATTCTACGGGGAAGTGTGATGGAAGCCGTCCCGGGCTCTACCGTGGAATCACAGATTAGTTATTCTACGGGGAGGTGTGATGGAGCCGTCCTGGGCTCTACCGTGGAATCGCAGATTAGTTATTCTACAGGGAGGTGTGATAGAAGCCGTCCTGGGCTCTACCGTGGAATCACAGATTAGTTATTCTACAGGGAAGTGTGATGGAGCCGTCCCGGGCTCTACCGTGGAATCGCAGATTAGTTATTCTACGGGGAGGTGTGATGGAGCCGTCCCGGGCTCTACCGTGGAATCACAGATTAGTTATTCTACGGGGAGGTGTGATGGAAGCCGTCCTGGGCTCTACCGTGGAATCACAGATTAGTTATTCTACAGGGAGGTGTGATGGAGCCGTCCCGGGCTCTACCGTGGAATCACAGATTAGTTATTCTACAGGGAAGTGTGATGGAGCCGTCCCGGGCTCTACCGTGGAATCACAGATTAGTTATTCTACGGGGAGGTGTGATGGAAGCCGTCCTGGGCTCTACCGTGGAATCGCAGATTAGTTATTCTACAGGGAAGTGTGATGGAGCCGTCCCGGGCTCTACTGTGGAATCACAGATTAGTTATTCTACAGGGAAGTGTGATGGAAGCCGTCCTGGTCTCTACCGTGGAATCACAGATTAGTTATTCTACAGGGAGGTGTGATGGAGCCGTCCCGGGCTCTACTGTGGAATCGCAGATTAATTATTCTACAGGGAGGTGTGATGGAGCCATCCCGGGCTCTACCGTGGAATCACAGATTAGTTATTCTACAGGGAGGTGTGATGGAAGCCGTCCTGGGCTCTACCGTGGAATCACAGATTAGTTATTCTACAGGGAAGTGTGATGGAGCCGTCCCGGGCTCTACCGTGGAATCGCAGATTAGTTATTCTACAGGGAGGTGTGATGGAAGCTGTCCTGGGCTCTACCGTGGAATCACAGATTAGTTATTCTACAGGGAAGTGTGATGGAGCCGTCCCGGGCTCTACCGTGGAATCGCAGATTAGTTATTCTACAGGGAGGTGTGATGGAGCCGTCCCGGGCTCTACCGTGGAATCACAGATTAGTTATTCTACGGGGAAGTGTGATGGAAGCCGTCCCGGGCTCTACCGTGGAATCACAGATTAGTTATTCTACGGGGAGGTGTGATGGAAGCCGTCCTGGGCTCTACCGTGGAATCACAGATTAGTTATTCTACGGGGAGGTGTGATGGAGCCGTCCCGGGGCTCTACCGTGGAATCACAGATTAGTTATTCTACAGGGAAGTGTTATGGAAGCCGTCCCGGGCTCTACCGTGGAATCACAGATTAGTTATTCTACGGGGAGGTGTGATGGAGCCGTCCCGGGGCTCTACCATGGAATCACAGATTAGTTATTCTACGGGGAGGTGTGATGGAAGCCGTCCTGGGCTCTACCGTGGAATCACAGATTAGTTATTCTACGGGGAAGTGTGATGGAGCCGTGCGGGGCTCTACCGTGGAATCACAGATTAGTTATTCTACAGGAAGTGTGATGGAGCCGTCCCGGGCTCTACCGTGGAATCACAGATTAGTTATTCTACGGGGAAGTGTGATGGAGCCGTCCCGGGCTCTACCGTGGAATCACAGATTAGTTATTCTACAGGGAGGTGTGATGGAAGCCGTCCTGGGCTCTACCGTGGAATCACAGATTAGTTATTCTACAGGGAGGTGTGATGGAGCCGTCCCGGGCTCTACCGTGGAATCACAGATTAGTTATTCTACGGGGAGGTGTGATGGAGCCGTGCCGGGCTCTACCGTAGAATCGCAGATTAGTTATTCTACGGGGAGGTGTGATGGAGCCGTCCCGGGCTCTACTGTGGAATCAGAGATTATTCTACAGGGAGGTGTGATGGAGCCGTGCCGGGCTCTACCGTGGAATCACAGATTAGTTATTCTACAGGGAGGTTGATGGAGCTCTCCTGGGCTCTACCGTGGAATCACAGATTAGTTATTCTACAGGGAGGTGTGATGGAAGCCGTCCCGGGCTCTACTGTGGAATCACAGATTAGTTATTCACATGAAGTCCAGACACACCTGCCTTTTGTGTAAGTTCTGACTTCTGCATTAGGTGTGAGTGTTGAGGGGCAGCTCCTGTCTCTGACATTCCCCATCACTGGGCACTGTCGCCACCTCCTCTGTGTGCTCGACTCAGTCGTGTCCCCCAGGGTCCCCAGAGGGAGCCACGGACTGACCAGCAGAGGACACAGCTGTGTGGAGGGACTAAGCGCCCAAATGTAGGCTCTGACTGGCGCATCCTTGATTGAAGGCTTCACACACAGCGTGGTCCCGAGTCCCTGCACAGAGCTCTCTGCCCTTCTCCTGCCCCCAGTCCCTGGTCTCGTGTTCCTGGTGTGAGTGCTCTGTGGTGCCCTCCGCTTGTGGCCGTATCTTACTCTCAAAAGTCGTGTTTGCTGAACACTGAAAATCCCCCTTGAGGGCACCTCCAGTCAAATGAGGGAAACGGAGGAGGAGCAGGCAGGTGTGGGACGTCACAGTGAGTGACGCTGTGGGTGTGGAGAAGCTGCCTGCTCGGAGGACCAGGGGAGACCCCGCAGGGTCAGGGAGAGCCAGCCAGTCCTGAGAACCGGGCGGGGTGAGCAGAGACGGGTCAGCAGAGTCCTGAGAACCGGGCGGGGTGAGCAGAGTCCTGGGTCAGCCGAGTCCTGAGAACCGGGCGGGGTGAGCAGAGACGGGTCAGCAGAGTCCTGAGAACCGGGCGGGGTGAGCAGAGTCCTGAGAACCGGGCGGGGTGAGCAGAGGCCTGGGTCAGCCGAGTCCTGAGAACCGGGCGGGGTGAGCAGAGTCCTGAGAACCGGGCGGGGTGAGCAGAGTCCTGAGAACTGGGCGGGGTGAGCAGAGGCCGGTCAGCCGAAGGCGTGTCAGGCGCCCTGGGAGCCGTGAGGAGTCCGTGTCTCTGACGCCCTGGAAGGAGGTCGGATTGAGTTCTGAAGGCAGCTAGGCCAACCAGGAGTCCACCTGTTCCCAGAAGTGTGAACAAAAGTGATAATTTGCCAATGAATAGCCATTGCTTAAAATACGAGTAGCAGGAGGGGAAAGTGGAAAGAAAGAACACTGACAAACTGAAGAGAGGCAGGGCCGGAACGAGAGTGCACTTTCATCACCCAAAGTAAGTGCCTCTGAACGACCGCAGCTCGCCAGCTCCGACCCCAGCCCCGCCCGGAGAGACCTGCGCCGTGTCCAACACGCTCCCACACGTGTGAGGTTCAGACGAGCTGGGTGTGCAGTGGGGAGTCGCCGCTGCTCTTCCGCGAGACGGGCTCCTCTGCGGCTGGCGTGCGTCCTGTGCATCCGTCTGTCCGTGCTGCCGCTGACGCGCGTGCTGGTTCCTTTCCAGGTGGGGAGCACGGTGTTCTTCAGGTGCAGGAAGGGGTACCACGTCCAGGGGTCGACCACGCGGACTTGCCTGGCCAATCTGACGTGGAGCGGGATCCAGACGGAGTGCATACGTGAGTGGGGTCCCCCGCGGTGGCCCGTGTCCTCCCAGGGTTGGCCTTCGAGGGAAATGAGGAGGAACCATCTCATTTTCATTGGTTTGATTGTTTTTTCATTCCCTAAACCCATGTTTCTTAAAGTCTGACTCCCTAGAACCAGTGACGTCAGCATGTCCTGGGGGGGGGGGGCTGATGAAAATGTGAATTCTCAGCCCCCTGCCCAGACCTGCTGGGGGAGAAGCCCTGGGGGCTGGGGCAGTGTGGAGAGGAGACCGGGGATCTGGGGTTCCTGGCCCTCCAGGTGGTCCCGAGGCTCCGGAGGTCTGAGAAACCTTCACTCTCATAGACAACGTCGCAGTGACATCCCCAGAGAGAGTCTCCCAGTGCCGCTCTGTCCTCCGGGTCTCTGTGCCCCAGAGCGCTAAGGGGGTGGCGGAGGGGGCGCGCTGTCTCCGCACATTCACAGAAATGTTTGGGAGGCGTCTTTTGAAATCTGTGAACTGATTATTCGTGTGGCTTCTCAGGGTTCACCGTCAGGTCATGACTCCACACGAGCATCAGAAGACCAGCTGGATGAGTGATTAGGAAATCGATATCCCATCCCTTATCAATTCAGTATCTCACTCTCACCAGGGAACCTAAAACCAGGAGAATGTTGTAAAACAGTATTTGAATAGTATATAAGATACGACTTTTGTACATATTTATCAGGTGGATGAGATATGTATTTATGCCAAAGCTCTCACCTCTGACGCTCTCCTCAAATGATACACGTGGTGTCACATGCACATGAATGCATAGATAGGTGTGTATGTACACGTGTGTGCATGTGTTTCCTAATAGCTGATCTTCATTACGTTGAAAGTTTGCTGAAGTACAAAAAAAGTATGGGAGGGTTGCCTTCACAGAGTTAATATCGCAACTTACTTTCTAATCCACTGCAAGGCCTTTACTTGAGACAGGGAAGTAACTTTGTGAACAATGAGAAGGCATTTGAGAGCTAAACATTAAATAATCTTACTAATTCCTAAATTCTATTTTGAAAGGAAATGAGAATCTATAATAATTCAGTTACTAAACACACATCACATTTTTACCAAAATTCATTGAACTAAATAGTAAATTTGCTAGTTGCCTTCAGACAAAAAAAAATTCAAAGCGTATCTCTAGACAGGTCCATCTATGTGTGTTCAGTTTGTAGAACTGCTCCTTTAGGCAATTTAAACTATTATTTACTGTAATGGTTTGTCAAGAGTAATCTGTTCACTTCAAAGCAATGGCTTCTATTCTAAATTCCTACCCAGAGTTGATTACACACACGTTGGCAGGGAGGAAGACCTAGGTGCCCCGACAGGAGTGGGCAAAATGGATTATGGCTGTTCGTATGAAAAACACAATAATTAATAAATAATACAAGATTATTCTCTGTTTCTGCATATTCACAACAGTAAACCTACTTCGTGTGTGTGTGTGTGTGTGTGTATGGAGGGAGGGAGAGAGAGAGAGAGAGGGAGACAGGAACACGGGAGACACTGGGTGCATGCTGAGCTCACAGCTTCAGATTGGAAAGTCATTTCCAAACCGTGGCCCCATTTCTTTCTTTGTTCGGACACACGCATCACGTTCACGATGAGCCCAGTGTCCGTGTTTCCTAACGGAATGCGTGCATCCATTTCAGCTCACGCCTGCAGACAGCCGGAAACGCCAGCCCACGCGGACGTGAGGGCCATCGACCTCCCGACCTTCGGCTACACCTTGGTGTACACCTGCCACCCGGGGTTCTTCCTGGCCGGCGGGTCTGAGCACAGGACCTGTAAGGCCGACATGAGATGGACAGGGAAGTCGCCCGTCTGTAAAAGTAAGTCGCCGATGCGGACGCTGCAGAGGCCACACCTGCAGAGCAGATGCACACGCACACCCCCCGCCAGGCCGGGCCCCAGGCCGCAGACGCCTGAGTCGCCGCCCCTCCCCCTCCCCCCGTGCTTCCTCTGTGTGGGCCGTGCCTGTGAACGTGTGTGTAGTCCGTGTGGGACACTGTGGAGGCGTGGACCAAGGAGATAGGCAGATTTTATTACTTGCTCATCACATTTTAACCCCCCCCCCCAAAAAAAAGCGATTTGATCGAAGAAAAGCATTAGGAGTTAAAAGAAAAACAGGACATATGTCTTGCTTTTTTTTTTTTTAATGTCGTTTTCATGAAAATGGAGACACTAGCAGCAAATATTAGTGCCTCGTACATTCAACTCTGTTATTTTTAAGACGGCAGGCTTTTTTGGTGGTGGAAAATGAGTTTGTGTGTTCTTGACGCTGGGTCCACTTTCTAAATGACAAAAGCAATTAACGTGAAATGATGCATTCGTTGCTCACAGATTTGCGTGTCTGCAAATGAGAGTAGCCATTCCGGGCCACACCTGACGATGGCTAGCCGGTGAGGCTCCCCACCAAACTCCGACTGGATCACACAGGGGGTGCCAGGCACCCCAGATGAGGATTAGGGAGTGTGACTTAACAGTTCTGAAGTCAGGGATTCCTAAGACATGTTTCTCTTGCCTTTCTCTTTCAGAAATAGAAGTAAGCAGAGTAAAAAAGTTAAAAAAAAAAAAGCGTAGTTTGATACAAAACTAGAAAAGCGAAGAGATGAGTTATATTTAACTTGATGGGTGAAATTAGACATTCTGCAAGAGGCATCATCTAGTGTTATCTTAATATTAACTTGGAGATCATCGATGTGGGTGGGAAGTCATGAAATCGTAGTTAGGTTATGACCTTCCCCTGGGGGCAGCCTGTCCCCAATAGGAGTCAAAACCCGGAGAAAAACCACCCTCCTTGGCAAGGCTCTCTGTTGTAGCACAGGAAGTGGACGCGCGCACGGCAGCGTAGTGCCGGTGGCCACCAGGACGCTGTGCCCAGCAGCACAGGGGAAGTTCTACTGGGAGCCAGCTGGGTTCAGATGGATGTGGACGAGACACGCATTATTGTGTGCATTTAGGAAATCTGGAGCAAGCTTCAATCTGACATTCTTTTTTTCAAACTTAACTCAAAAATTAAAATGTTTTTTGAAAATGATAATTTGTCTTTTTACTTGTAGGTAAAGGAGTGAGAGAAGTTAATGAAACAGTTACTAAAACTCCAGGTTTGTATACCAGAACAGTTATAGATTTGAACCAGATAACAGTGCCATGTTCTCTGCTCGACCCTGTCCAGCGAAACATTTTTGACAACGCAAATTCCCAGTGCCCCCAGCCCACAAATGCGTCAGCCTCTCAGTTGCTGGAGGCACCACAGGGACACCCGTGCCCGTGGAGCCCACCCCGGGGGTGTGTTAGCGGAGGTAGCAGGACGGGGAGGGGCCACCTTTGGCGTGGTCACACGCTGCTTCACGGCAGGGTGCCCCAGGGCACCTCCTGGGCAGATGTGGGCGCAACACTGACGACAGGGATGTGGTATAATGGAGAGCCTTCTAAAGAGGGTGGCAGTCCCTCCCTCTGACCGGGGAAGCGGAAGGGTGCCCACGTAACCGTTCCAGGAGCGGGGGGCAAAGGCGGAACCCCATCTCTTTCTCCCCACACACATCTCCATAATTCAGCACCCTCTGCCTCCTCGGATGTGGCCGCGGGCTTTCTGTCGTTGGTGGCACCTTGCTAAATGCGTGATACAGCCGATCGCAAAGATGTGGTCCTGTTTGCCAAGGGAGTGTTCATCTACAAATCCAGCCAGCCTACAGCATAGCATAGCCATGTTGATAAGCCTAGAAGGTGGTTAAAGAAGGCAGTGTGTCCCCAAGTTATAATTTAAGTCGAGCTTTCTTTTTTTTTTTTTTTAACAGAAATAGATTATCTGTGTAAATATATAAAGCCACTTTTCCAGTATTTTCCTTACATGGGTTACTTAGGCTGATAGATCTATTGTAGCATCAAATGTGTCCTTTGCATAGTGCTATTGTTACGTCACAGCATCAGGTGTTTTGTTTGGATGGTGCTATTGTTACGTCACAGCATCAGATGTGTCGTTTGGATAGTGCTATTGTTACCTCACAGTATCAGATGTGTCCTTTGGATAGTGCTATTGTTACATCACACCATCAGATGTGTCGTTTGGATAGTGCTATTGTTACCTCACAGCATCAGATGTGTCCTTTGGATAGTGCTATTGTTACCTCACAGCATCAGATGTGTCGTTTGGATAGTGCTATTGTTACCTCACAGCATCAGATGTGTCGTTTGGATAGTGCTATTGTTACGTCACAGCATCAGATGTGTCATTTGGATGGTGCTATTGTTACGTCACAGCATCAGATGTTTTGTTTGGATAGTGCTATTGTTACCTCACAGCATCAGATGTTTTGTTTGGATGGTGCTATTGTTACGTCACAGCATCAGATGTGTCGTTTGGATAGTGCTATTGTTACGTCACAGTACCAGATGTTTTGTTTGGATGGTGCTATTGTTATGTCACAGCATCAGATGTGTCGTTTGGATAGTGCTATTGTTACCTCACAGCATCAGATGTGTCGTTTGGATGGTGCTATTGTTACCTCACAGCATCAGATGTGTCGTTTGGATAGTGCTATTGTTACCTCACAGTACCAGATGTTTTGTTTGGATAGTGCTATTGTTATGTCACAGTATCAGATGTGTCGTTTGGATAGTGCTATTGTTACCTCACAGCATCAGATGTGTCGTTTGGATGGTGCTATTGTTACCTCACAGCATCAGATGTGTCGTTTGGATAGTGCTATTGTTACCTCACAGCATCAGATGTGTCGTTTGGATAGTGCTATTGTTACGTCACAGGCTGTGAGACATTGAATTTTTAGAGAAGGCAATATGTCCCAACACGATCACAGGAATAGCCCCCATGAAGTAGAAAAACCACTTTTAAAATCCCGGTTTCTTCTATCTAGATATTAGGTACAAATCAAATACCAAAGCCAGCATTCTACAGCCAGGGAACACTGTCTTCAGCGGGAGGAAAAAGGTCGTCCTGGTGGTGGTGGTGATGGTGGTGTGTTTGTCCTGTTCCTGTTTTGCTTGTTGTTTTTATTTATTTAAGACACCAAAACTTTGGCATATTTTTTTTAAGTTGCATGCATTGCTGTCCCTGTTCCTGACCCGTCCTCTCTGAGGGGAAGTGCTGGTTCAGCGCGGCTCCCTCTCCAGGGGACACTGTCTTAACACAACTTCTCTGGCTGCTGTGGACGTGCCAACTCCCAGCAGCCAGTCAGAGGACAAGGACCCAAAACGACCCCCCACCAATCGCAGAGGCTCACACCGGAGTGCAAACAAGCCCATTCCCAGACCCGGTCCAGACAGAGAGGACCCGGAGGGCACGGCCCCAGCGAGCACACTCCTAGCCTCACCCGAGTGTAGACGTTCTAGCTAGGGAAAG
The DNA here is from genome assembly GCF_036850995.1 of Saccopteryx leptura. Classification (NCBI taxonomy): domain Eukaryota; kingdom Metazoa; phylum Chordata; class Mammalia; order Chiroptera; family Emballonuridae; genus Saccopteryx; species Saccopteryx leptura. The sequence continues at coordinate 1,519,460 of NC_089506.1, read as the reverse complement.
AAAGCATGCTTGATATTCTCTTAAAGGCTATTCATTTTAGAAAAAATAAGTAAATAAAAATAACAAGATAAGTCATTTGGGGCTTGCTGGCTCAGACCGGGTGCCCGTGGCGGACGGAGGGCAGTGTCCAGTGTCCGCTCTCCAGAAGCTGAGGCGTGAGCCGCAGGAGCTGCTGCCCAGGCCACCTCCGCTTCTCAGACGGGGACTGTTTGGAGGTAGCCATAGGATATAGTAGCTGACATTCTGTTCTTCTTTGACCCTCCTGTTGCTGGGATGGGTCTTCTGGGGTCAGCCAGTCCAGGAAGACAGGGAAACGGCCAACTAGAAGATTAGAAAGCAGAGTGTGAACCTGACCACAGGATCTCTGTGTCCTCCGCATTTTTTTACCGGTTGCACTCAGTGGATTTGCTAAAACCTCTATCTAGAGAGAAACATCTCTCGATTTGTCCCGCGCAAGTCCAACCATAACCTGCTAACTGATCCTGCCCACAGCGGATCTTGTCTAATGATCCAGAGAGGGCCCTCCCAGGGCAAAGGGCTAAGAGAAACACTGCCAGCCCCCCCACCCAGCTTACGTAATGGCCCCGGAGAACGTCAGCACCGGCGGGAAACGGCCGAGCTCCCTCCGCACTGGCGGGCGGCCGTGTGAGAAAATGACAGGTCCGTTTGCATCATCGGTGAGATGGGGACGAGCTCGCAGTAATCTGAGCTCGTTCTGTTGCAGCTGAATTTTCATATGTTTTTAAAGACCTTTTGCCCTTACTTTCTGATTTTTACACGGACATACGAGACGTGACCCCATTTACTCTATAACCTTCCCACACGGAGGTGGGGCCGTTAGGAGGAGAGAGGAGGGATACTCTGTAACCTTCCCACACGGAGGTGGAGGTGGGGCCGTTAGGAAGAGAGAGGACAGATACTCTGTAACCTTCCCACTCCGAGGTGGAGGTGGGGGCTGTTAGGAGGAGAGAGGAGGGATCCTCTGTAACCTTCCCACAGGGAGGTGGGCCCGTTAGGAGGAGAGAGGAGGGATACTCTGTAACCTTCCCACACGGAGGTGGAGGCCGTTAGGAGGAGAGAGGAGGGATCCTCTGTAACCTTCCCACAGGGAGGTGGGGCCGTTAGGAGGAGAGAGGACAGATACTCTGTAACCTTCCCACTCGGAGGTGGGGCCGTTAGGAGGAGAGAGGAGGGATACTCTGTAACCTTCCCACACGGAGGTGGGGCCGTTAGGAGGAGAGAGGAGGGATCCTCTGTAACCTTCCCACAGGGAGGTGGGGGCCGTTAGGAGGAGAGAGGAGGGATACTCTGTAACCTTCCCACAGGGAGGTGGGGGCCGTTAGGAGGAGAGAGGATGAGGAGAAGCGGGCACGGCCAGTCCAGTTTCACGGCCCGAGGGCGGGCACGTCCCCGAGAGACATCTGTTCTCCGAGCCTCCGTCTTTCAGAGTGTAGGGTGGACATTGGTGCCACCCAGCAGGGATTTCCATCCCCTCACAAAGCACGTCATGGACAGCTGGTCCGGCGTGGGCAGCACACGTCCAGTCTCGGCTGGTCCATTGGGCATCTGAACCCTTTCTCCCCCAGAGTGGCCAGTGTGCCCTTCACATGCGACTTCGTCACCTGCCGCGGTGGGCATGGCCACCCCCGTCTCTGTCCTCGTTGTGTGTGGCGTCCCTCCCCTGACCGAGCGGTCCGCCTTCCCCGTTGAGCAGCGCCCGCTGGATGGGCTCCGCGCCCCTGACGCCCGCCATTCTCCTCGCCACCCCGCAGTTCCCTCCGATGTGTTCTTCGTCACCTCGGTGTGGAAGGGGCATTACGAGTACTCCGGGAAGAGACAGCCGGCGACCCTGACCGTGGACGCCTTCAATGCCACCAGCAGCAGGGTGAACGCCACCTTCGCCGCCTCTCAGGTGGAGCTGAAGCTCACAGGTAGGCAGGGACCGCCCAGGGTTGGCATCCTCCCTCCGCGGTGGCTCTGTGTGCGTCTCCCGGGTCACCCAGGCACCGTGCTCCGGTGGCCTCCACATTTGAAAGGCCACAAACCGGCACAGAAAAGTGGATTAATTTGCTCGAGATTATGCACATAACCTCTTCAGTCAAAGATGTGACATTGACGTCTGTGTATAGTGCATGGCTTTAAAATGAACCCGTTGGACAGCTTTTATTTAAAAAAAAATAATGTAAGCTCTGTCCCCAACTCTGACCCCAAATGTTCTCTTTTCTTTACCACACTTGCTCCTGGTGACATTTTTTGGTCATTTCACAGTTAATAAAGTAACAGCAGCTCAGATTTGTAGGACAACCATTATTTTAAGTACTTTATGTACTATTTTGTCTCTTTTATTCTTTCATCAATCCTGTGAGGAAAGTACTCTTCTCAAACACATTCTTTTTTAATACACTGATTAAGGAGAGAGAGAGAGAGAGAGAGAGAGAGAGCGCGCCAGGAAGATGAGGCCCCTCCCCAAGGTGCCCCCACGGGCTCACTCAGGAGTCAGGACGTGGAGTCCACACTCCCTGTAAGACCAGACTCACAGGAGTCGGGACTCACAGGAGTCGGGACGTGGAGTCCACACTCCCCGTAAGACCAGACTCACAGGAGTCGGGACGTGGAGTCCACACTCCCCGTAAGACCAGACTCACAGGAGTCGGGACGTGGAGTCCACACTCCCCATAAGACCAGACTCACAGGAGTCGGGACGTGGAGTCCACACTCCCCGTAAGACCAGACTCACAGGAGTCGGGACGTGGAGTCCACACTCCCTGTAAGACCAGACTCACTTTCACAGCAAGAGCTCCTGTCTTTTTTCTATTTAAGTCGACCTCACTCCTTACAACTATGTGTCCTTTCGTATAACAGGACGCTGACGGGGTTCAGACTCTTCCTGAGTGACCCCCACGCCCCAGCCCTGCTCTGAACACCAGCAGCCCTGAGTGGAAGCCTGTCTGTCCCTGGTGACTGGACGGCCACATGACCAGTCCTCAGAGTGTGTGTGAGGGCCGGTCCGGGTGCGCGAGTCCCCACCCCTCCCTCCTGGGCCGGGCCTGCTCACCCGCAGGCAGTGCACCCAGCCTGGATCCGGAAAAGCAGGCTCACTCGTACACACGGCTCCCCCACAGAGACGGATTTCTTTATGAGAGTGCGGTCTCGACCCTGTGAGCACAGAAACACGTAGACCAGGTGCTCGGAATTACCAAGGCTCTTCTCCAGCACTGAGACCCCTCGGGCTCGCCCAGCTGCAGGGCACAAGGCTTCCCTTCACGGAGTTTGAAATGGTTTGCCCCTCTCCCCCCCCAGGGCAACGCTCTGATGTGGTGTTAATGTCCCTGACGGCCAGGGAACAGCCGGGACACCTCTGGTCCAGACTGGGGGGCCGTGTTTGGATCAGGAGCTGCTCTCGCTGGGCACCGGCAGCTCCGGAAACCCCACGGCCTGTGGGCCTGTGACTGCGCTGAGGACGCAGGGCACAGTGGGGAGAGTAGCTGGCGTTTAGCGAGAGTCCCCACCCCCGGGACGCTGAGATTCTGCTGGGGGTGTCTCATCAATCAGCATTCAAGAAACTCTCAGCAGAGTGCATTTTATGATCAGTGCCAGCAGCTCAGAGCACTGGGGCTTGGAGTTTTAGAGGTTCAGCCAGACCTCAAGCATATTGAGGTGCTGAGGGAGGAAAGGGGACCCCAGCCCAGGCTCAGGCCTGCCGGGGGTCCTTGTCGGTTGAACAATGGCTCCCGCCTCCCATCCCGTGGGCTCTGCAGGGGGCAGCTCCTGGGAGATCAGATTTCCTTCTCTGGTCTGAGTCAGAATGAGCGGCTGTGTTTTCTGAATCTCGTGATGTCCGTCCTTGTCCCTTGAACCTTCTTCCCTGCGTCCCGCAGAGAGTGGCTCACTGTTCTCTGTTCATGCTCATTTGTGTAATTCTTCCTGCGGGAACAGGACTAGCTCCGGTTCCCCATCCCTGTGCCAACCAAACCCTCTCTGGGCAAGACAGACAGACAGCCGTCCACCTTCAGAGCAGCTGAGAGGGGAGACTGTTCGATCACTGTGTGCCCGACATCGGTGGGCTCCCGGGGTCCCCACGCTGTTCATCTCCCCTCAGTCAGCGAAGGTCACCTCTCTCGGGAGCTGATGTGGGGTTAGGGTTGTAGTCCTGTCCGCAGAAAACCCTGTCCGCAGAAGTAACTTAAAAAAAAAAAAGCTTAATTTCAAAAAGTAACAAAATCAAAGGCATGCCACCTTCATTCTTTCTGTGGGGTAAACACATGCTCTGATTCTGCAGAGTGAAGTGGACTCTTCCCACTCAAGAGGGACAGGACGTTAGTGAGCAGGGGTAATGAGGAGATGTCTGCTGAAGCGAAAACTTAAAAAACAATTAATAATGGTTTCTCTTCTCTGTGATATTGTCATCTCTGAACCATATTCCAAACCAAATGGACTCTGAATGCCTTAGTTATTAACTCCTGTGGCCCCTGTGGCCTGTGCCCTCTGGGAGTGGCCCCCTGTGGCCTGTGCCCTCTGGGAGTGGCCCCCTGTGGCCCCCTGTGAGTGGCCCTGTGCCCTCCTGTGAGTGGCCCCTGTGAGTGGCCCCCTGTGAGTGGCCCTGTGGCCTGCGCTGACTGCTGCCCTCTCCTCGTAGGGGTTTACAAGAAGGAAGAGGCGCACTTGCTGCTGCAAGCTCACCGCGTTCAAGGGTCAGCAGACATGTTTGTGGGCAAGTTTGAAGATGACCGCTGGGCACTGGACGGTTATGTAAGTCGCTCGGGCGAGGGGGTCACCAAGCACTGCTGTTCTAAGCGTGGCTGTCGGCCCAAGGCGTGGGTGGCAGGAACCGTTTCCCGGAGCCGCTGTGGGCGTCTGCGAGTGACAGCTCAGCAGTCCTCCCGGGCGCAGGGCTGGTGCTCCCTCCTGTTACAACGAGGAAACCCTCTCGAAATGAGACGGGCGGGGGAGGGGGGCATACGGCTGGCACTGCCAGGCACAGAGAAGCCCCAGACACCGGTTCTGGGCTGGTGGATGCTGCCTCGCCCCATGAGCGTGGCGGCCCAACACTCTCCAGGGCCACAGCTGACCACTCAGAAAGTGTCAAAAACGCCCTTCCCCGATAAGCGGGGTGTTTAGGACGCCCCCCTCTGTAGTCTTCTCAGCAAGTTAGCCATTTGAGTGTGCTGAGCTCAGGGAATATGGCCTCACGTGTGACTATCAGCCCCAGTCCAGGCAGAAGGCGGGTGCCCCATAACGTGGGTTGTCCCGGAAGTCCTCTCTGTGTCCCCTTCACAGAGGGCAGTTAACCTAGGACTAGGCGGAGACTGACCACCGGTTCTGAGGTCAAAGCGAGTCAGAATGTGGGTGTTCGCTGAGGGCCACGCCAGTGTATTTGTACGTTTACCTGTAAATGCTCTGCTGTGAGGAGCCCAGCCGGCAGCCGCTGAGACGGCAGCAGGTACCTCGATGACCGGGGACGACGCCTCACCCTGCCTCTCCGTGCCCACAGGTGTCGTCCGGACTGGAGAGAGGAGGGTTCACCTTCCAGGGGGACGTCCGTGGGAAGGACTTCGGGAAGTTCAAGCTACAGAGACAAGGTAGAGACCACACTTAGGTTGTTTTCAAAGTCAGTGCGGGGCTGGGCCCACACGGTTCCGCTGAGAAATAACGGAGATGCCAGGACGCCCACCGGGAACAGTCCAGGTGTGGATATGGAGCGATACTGCCCTTCAACGGCAGTCTAGCTAAAATAATTCACATTCCAGCCTGCTCAATTCATAGAGCACTGTGCCCCTAAAACATGACATCTGATTTGTGTCTGCTGATGGAAGAACCCCCAAAATAGATGGTTACATCTGAGAAGCCAAATACACAACAGGGAAATGGCATCCCCATTTTTTAGAAAAGTAATCAGAGAGAAACCACCATGTGTGTTGATGATACTTGGCCGGATATGGAGAGGCAGGGCCCTGTTACTCCCAGGTCCTTGTTATCCTGTATGGCCACATCTTTTCATGCGGTTTTAATTAGAAACAGATGCAGGGAGTGCCCTTGACATTCTTGAAACAAGGTAAGCGACTGAAATCCACAAGGAAAGGCAGGCCGCGTGGTTTGCGAAGCCCCCCTTCCGGTTGTCCTGTGTCGGGATGTGAAGTCCCCTGTGGCGTGGACACTGTCCGGGGTTCCACTGATTCGGAGTCTGCGATCTGTGTGCGGTCTTGCGGGCAGAAAAGAGTGTGGGTTGATTTGAGCAGAACACACATTTGTTAGAATGGGGACCACAGAGACCTGGGCAGTGCGCTATGGTGGGCAGTGAGGTGTGGTGGGCAGTGCAGAGACCTGGGCAGTGCGCTATGGTGGGCAGTGAGGTGTGGTGGGCAGTGCAGAGACATGGGCAGGGCGGTGTGGTGGGGAGTGAGGTGTGGTGGGCAGTGCAGAGGCCTGGGCAGTGAGGTGTGGTGGGCAGTGCAGAGACCTGGGCAGTGCGGTGTGGTGGGCAGTGCAGAGACCTGGGCAGTGCGGTGTGGTGGGCAGTGCAGAGACCTGGGCAGTGAGGTATGGTGGGCAGTGCAGAGACCTGGGCAGTGCGGTGTGTTGGGCAGTGAGGTGTGGTGGGCAGTGCAGAGACCTGGGCAGTGCGGTGTGGTGGGCAGTGAGGTGTGGTGAGTAGTGCAGAGACCTGGGCAGTGCGGTGTGGTGGGCAGTGAGGTGTGGTGGGCAGTGCAGAGACCTGGGCAGTGCGGTGTGGTGGGCAGTGCAGAGACCTGGGCAGTGCGGTGTGGTGGGCAGTGAGGTGTGGTGGGCAGTGCAGAGACCTGGGCAGTGCGGTGTGGTGGGCAGTGCAGAGACCTGGGCAGTGCGGTGTGGTGGGCAGTGAGGTGTGGTGGGCAGTGCAGAGACCTGGGCAGTGAGGTGTGGTGGGCAGTGCAGAGACCTGGGCAGTGCGGTGTGTTGGGCAGTGAGGTGTGGTGGGCAGTGCAGAGACCTGGGCAGTGAGGTGTGGTGGGCAGTGCAGAGACCTGGGCAGTGCGGTGTGGTGGGCAGTGCAGAGACCTGGGCAGTGCGGTGTGTTGGGCAGTGAGGTGTGGTGGGCAGTGCAGAGACCTGGGCAGTGCGGTGTGGTGGGCAGTGAGGTGTGGTGAGTAGTGCAGAGACCTGGGCAGTGCGGTGTGGTGGGCAGTGCGGTGTGTTGGGCAGTGAGGTGTGTTGGGCAGTGCGGTGTGGTGGGCAGTGCGGTGTGTTGGGCAGTGAGGTGCGTTGGGCAGTGCGGTGTGTTGGGCAGTGAGGTGTGGTGGGCAGTGCAGAGACCTGGGCAGTGCGGTGTGCCCAGTATGGTGCTGGGATACTAGAAAGACAGCCCTGTTTGTTGTTCATCTCACACCTCTCTGTACTAGGCACCTGTTGTGTTCTTCTGGGTTCCGGTGTAGGCACTGGGGACCCGGGGAAGCTTCCCAAACCCCCCCTCGTGGGATGGACCATCCGTCCATACACCTGGGTCCCCCGAGGTCTCGCTCTGGATCAGGCATTGTTTCCAGGGTTCTGTCCCGACACGGTCCTCACGTGTACCTCTGGGGCGGTTTGTGGAGGAAACGAAGCCAGCTTCTCTCACCATCCAGCGTTCGTAAATCCCACAACGGCGCTCTGGACACAGGCACAGCCCCCTCTGTGACCATCCCACGGCGTTCGCACGGCCCAGCCGTGATTCACTGCACACGTGTGGAGAGTTCGTGCCGTCCAGCCCGATGCGTTTCAAAATGTCCTTCTCTGGCAAGCACCCCTTCCCGGGTGTTTCCCGATTGGAATGTTCAGCGTCTGGGTGACTCAGTGCCACGCGCACGCTCGCCCCTCCGTGGCGAGGGATTGCGGGGCGGCGGCCACCCCACCTTCGTGACGTTGGAGGTCTTGCCACCGCTGTCCCTTTGGATGGGCACAGTCACGTGTTAGCACCCCCTCGTGTCCTCGGGGAAACGTGTGGTAGCCTCGAGCTGTTCTCTCTCTCTGAGCGTGTCTGAACCCTCTGATGAACTCTGGAATCCACCAGAAAGCTGAAAAGAGCATGTGGTCACATAGTGAGAATGGGACCCGGGACCCTTAGTCACGTCTGTGACTTGTATGTTGCTCTGTCTGTGCCTCAGGGCAGGAGAAACCAGCAGAGAAATACAGGGGGAGCCACATGGAGGCTTTAGGCCAACGCGGTGACCAGTCACTGTCAGCAGGGTCAGGATGTGGGGGACCCCTCTGCCCGCCCTTCCTGCCCCCGGGAATGTGAGACTCGCTGACTCGATAGGACCGCTGGAGGTCGATGCGAATAGTCAGGTTTTGTGTCTTGGTCATGAAGATGCCCATTAAAATCTCGCCAGGCGGGCATCCCGGGGCCCTGACGGAAGTGACCTCCTTCTGCTTCTCCTGGGGCGTTGATCAGTCGTGTGGTGTGCGTGTCACTGGCAGCGTGACGAATGTCCATTCTTTGTCTTCCAGACCCCCTGAGCGCCGACCAGGACGCCTCGCAGCGGCACCCGGGCACCAGCAGTGGCTCCGTCGCAGCCGCCATCCTGGTCCCCTTCTTCGCGCTCATCTTGTCAGGGTTTGCGTTTTACCTCTACAAACACAGGTACCGTGGCCCCCGCCGCCTCTCCGCGCACAGGGCGACGCTGGCGTGCTGTGTGAGGAGGCACGGCCTCCCGCCCACGCCTGCAGCTCTGGTTCACAAACGGCCGATCTGTTTCCTCCTTTAACAAAAACGGAGGTTTTGCTGTAGGCTGAGCAATAGCACACGTCCCAACTCTTGAAAAAGTGTTCCAAATGTCTATTAATCTGAATGTCCCTACTGACAGGAAAAAATCTCAAAACTTGCAGAAAAAGGAAAAATAAAAAAACTTAAATGAAATTTGTCCTTTCCTTGGGGTTGACACAGAAGCCAAAAGAGAAAGCAAATGTAAATTTTGGAGGAATTATAGGTCCCTAGCCATTTTGCCTCTGTGTGAAAAATAGAAGGAATTTTGCAAAGGGCAAAGTCCTCTAAAATACTGTTGGAATAGTAGCATTCCCTAGAAATGGTGGCAAAAAAATTATAATCCCATGAAATAGCTTAAGGCATGTGTTTATGACAGATAGTTTTAATTAATCCTGGCTAAAAAAAAAAAAAAGAAATGGTATTGAGGTTATTTTTTTTTCTTATTAATTCACAGAGTAGCTTTCAATCTGTGTCTTTATAAACTATAAAGTAGTAGGAATGTTGCTTGAAAATTATAAAATATTTTGGAAATGCTGCTCACAAGAATGTATTTTTTTATGGTAGGTTGGTAGGTAATGTGCTTAAAATGTTAACCAGAAAAAGGGCTCTCAGGTATTCACCACATGGAAGACCAGCACCTCTGTATCGTAATTTTTTTTTTTAGAAAAAATTCTAGGCACACAAGTCAGATGAGCGTTGTTCTCAAATTTCTCCGTGGAACTAGTTGAAAATCCCTTAAATGTAGAAATAGACCCACCACCTTCTCCAAAAAGAAGTTTCACCATTGGAAGCGCTTCCCATCTTCAAATAGAAATTAAAATTACATCTCCCTTCACAGGGCTCTCGAAGAAATGTAATGTTTTTAGAGACACAGGTAGACGGTAGGAAATTATAATTCCTACAAAGCTCGTTTCTGCTTGATGTCTCATCTACATGAACCCCCAAGGAAAGGCTGTAGCTCAGGATAAAGTCCCTGTTCCCACCTTTCGGTGTTTGCTGCTGGGGGGGCTCCCTTTGGTGACCGCCTGGCAGTTCCTTCTGCGACGGTCCAGCCAGGGCGGCCCCACTGGTCAGCGGGTCTCCCCGGGCGGTGAGGGAGGGATGGTGGAGGCTCCCGGCCTGGGAGGGGACATACAGCGTTAGCCAGGTCTGAGCCTCTGCAAGATGTGGCTGGATTTGTTTTCTCGCTTTGGTTTTGGAGTGTTTTCAAGTTCAATGTCAGAGAGCTCCCCAACTCCGAGAGCCGCTGCACACGGCCCTTCAGTGGGTGGAACCCCCTTCTCAGAGAGACTTGCTCTTTCCCTAAATGAGCCCGTTCTGGCTGAAGGAAACCCGCTGGTCATCACCAGCACAGAAGTTTCTCAACATTGATACCAAGTGATGTTTCCGCAAGTCTGGTTGTTTCTACCAGGTCCTTTACACCTAAAAATCCTTTAATTCTCTAATCCTAGGTCTACACTGGGGGCTTTCTTTTAACTCCCCCCCAAAAAAGGATACAATAGTTTAATAATTAGTATAGCATGTTTTCTATAACTTACTTATTAGAGCAGGGGTCGGGAACCTATGGCTCACAAGCCAGATGTGGCTCTTTTGATGGCTGCATCTGGCTCACAGACAAACCTTTAATAAAAAAAAATAATAATGTTAAATAATAACATCTTTAAATAAAAAAATAATATTATCATGTATTACAATCCACTCATTTCCTATCACTCATATTCATGGTTGCGGGCGGCTGGAGCCAATCACAGCTGTCCTCCAGGACAACACCAAATTTTTATTGGATAATACGTAACGTACATGGGTCGTTGTATGGCTCTCATGGAATTACATTTTAAAATATGTGACGTTCATGGCTCTCTCAGCCAGAAAGGTTCCCGACTCCTGTATTAGAGACAAAATGACATTACGAAAACAGCTACCATTGAGTGAATGTTAGCAATGGCCGTGCGTGAAGGTCGACATTCATAGTTTGGCTGAACTTACTTTCTGCGGATGGTCGCACCGTGCCGTGAGCTGCTCAAGGTCGTGTAACTTAGACGCGGCAGACAGATGTCCCACCAGGATCTGTCCTACTCCGGCGTGGGGGACCTCCCGGTCGGCCAGGGTTATTAGCTGGAGTTAGATAATTCTCTGACCTTGGACGTCACTTCAGATTGTGTCTTCCCTCTCCTCCTCGTAGAACAAGACCCAAGGTCCAGTACAACGGCTACGCCGGCCACGAGAACAGCAACGGCCAGGCCTCGTTCGAGAACCCCATGTACGACACGAACCTGAAGCCCACGGAAGCCAAGGCTGTGCGCTTCGACACGACTCTGAACACAGTCTGTACTGTGGTATAGCGCCCGCCCCACCGGGCGACCCATAGCCATACCTCCGACGGGCAAGCAGTGATTCCTCTGGTGCCATGGACCACGCCTCTGCCCCCCGGCTTGGCCGCAGCAACCTTCCGCCCTTGAACCGGACTCATGCAGCACGATGTCCAGAGCACGTGCCCCGGTCTCCTGAGGTCCAGGGCGCCACCGTCCCCGTGTTCTGACCATGGAGCCTCCCCGGGCTTGGCCGTGCCCGCCAGGGGGGGTCACGGCACTCAGGAGGGGGTCACGGCGCTCGGGGAAGAACGCCAGGCGGGCCACCGCGCTGTGCTCCGCGCCTCAGACGTCCTGTCCCCGGGCGGCCGGGACGCCTCTCAGTGCCACCCTCCGGGCGTGTGGCTGCGTCCCGTGGGCGCGGTGACCCCATAGTCACGTCTCAGCACGTCGTGTGTGTTTGTTGTAACCTCCACGAATACAAGTACTCTGGGAGAAAGAGAAAAGCTCTCTCTCGAAGACACCTTCCTGGTAGACGCACACACCGCGAATGCTTCACCACCCTTCCCGAGACGGGACCAGCTTCCAGGACTCACGGCTCGCCTCCGTGTCCATCCCGGGGGCCATCGGCCGAGTTCCCAGTCAGCTGTTCTATCGCAGGAGTTTTGATGCACAATTTTTTTTTGCACTAGAGTGTTACGAATGACTTATGAGTCTGATAAAAAAAAATTCACTATTTACACAGGGTTTCTACGCACTACCCATTGTAAATAAACATCCCCTCACGCTGAACATCCCACCACCAGGTGAGTGGGCAGGTGAGAGAAAGAAGCAAACGCAACATCCCCAGAGATGCTGCAGGCTTTTAAAGGAAATGGGGTGTCGAAGAGATTTATTTTATTATCTTACCGCTTCTTTTAGCTACACGTCTGTGTCAAATTCACTGAGAACACACACTCACAAAAAGAGGCCTTTTATTTCCCACGGTTCCCTCCTTCCGCCCGTCACTGTCCCGGTCCTGACAGCGGGCTCCCTGCCGTGCAGACACGTGACTAGTCATGGATTCCAGACCGCCCGTGGCCGCAGGGCGGAGCTCATGACGCAGGCGTCCCCAGCGCGTCCCCCGCTGATGGCGCACTGAGACAGGACCCCCCGGACACTGTTGGGACCAGAGCACCACGCGTCCCTCCGGAGGGACAGGTACACACACGCTCCTCCCGCGAGGCCCTGCGTTCTCAGTGGGCGGGTCTTCCGCTTCATGAATGTCCAGATGGAAAGGGAATTTCTGGGGTTCTTCAGGTCTAGAATGGGCTCATGGCAGATAATTCTGATATAAATAAAGTAGGTGTGATTCCCCGATGTGGACACACTCAAACCACGACAAGGAAGAGGGTGCATGTCCCGCGCCAGGTGAAAACCATGTTCATTTCTGTTTATCACCGTCGGATAAAACTGTTCTGAAAAGGTGAATTCTTCTCCCGTCATCTGGGTTTTAAGTCCCTGTTCCACAGACAGAAACCGTTCCCGTCTCGGGCCCGCGTAGCGCCAGCAGAAGCAGGGGCATGTTTAGACTGATTTTCCCCGTCGCAGTGAACGCGTTTGCACCTGACGTGAAGTGTGACCTCGCGGTGTGTCTGCTACGTGTTTAAATGCAGGACTTCCAACGTGAAAAATGAGAAAAAAAACACCATCGGGCTAATAGCTCACTGTTTCTCAATCATGTGTCCCGACCTGAACATTGTGGCGTTCTGTCCCTGTGAGGGGCGCGAGCGTGACGAGGCCTCCCTGACCTTGGCCGGCCTGACTCCATGATGGGAGCTCTGCTTTGCAACCTGGGGCTGCCCACACGTCTCGTCAGACCAGACGAGGTCAGCCAGAACCAGGCGCCCAGCACGCCCCGACCCAGACAGAGAGAACGGGCGGGCCCCAGGGTCACTCGGTAGCTGAGGTGTGTGTCTGTGTGTATACATGCACACACGCACGCACACGCACACACATAAATGAAGTGTACATACCTGAGTTGGAGTCCTTCACACTCAGTGCAGATTGCTGACTTCAGAGTCTGAGCTACCATCTCCGTCCCCACACTTCCTGCCCCGCTGGCTGGTCAGGGACGTCTGGAACCCTGAGAGGACAAGGGCCACCTGTCATCAGGCGTGGCCTCACGCACGTCCCCGGGTGCGCAGGGCCCGACCGCCCCTCGGTGGTCCGTGGGGAGCCCATTATCCAGACAGAACCCCACCCCGCCACGAGCTGTCCCCTCCCCGGGTGCGCGCCCCTCCTCACAACCTTCCGGAAGACTCTCGGACCCCACGGGAAGCAGCCAGGGCGCCCACGCTAACACAGGTTATGTGCTTAAAGCTATTTAAAAACTGCTGCTTGTTTTCACACATCTTGCCTTTCTCCAGGCTAGCTGCAATAATTTTTTTCTTCTGTAAAATATTTTGTAAACAACGACAGAAAAAAAAAGCTATTATAAAAAAAATAATAATAAAAGGGGGAAAAAGAGAGCTGGCAATTCCGACCAGGAACCCCATGGTCACCCGCCCGTCCGGACATCTCACCACATGCTGCTGACCCGCGTTAGGTGCAAAAGACCTTTTTTTGTACAGAGATATATTTTTTATGAAAAATTTGTAAAATTATTAAATATGCTGTAATTTTTTGATTAATGTAGGTACATTGTTAAAAAAAATAAATGTTTTTACAATACAAAAAAATAAAAATAAAAACAACTGTAATTTTCCCAATAATGTACATTGTCCCCCTTCTAGCTGACCCTCAGTCCCCTCCACATGTATTAATATTACCGTGGCCTGTTACAATGAACAGTATCTTTTTTTGTTTGGGTCAAAAAAAAATTATACAGAGAGTGTAATATAGCCTGTGCAATGCCACCTATCTTTAAAGCAAACCAGAGTTCTAATTAAATATTTAATTTTACATTTCTATTTCTGGCGTGATGTTCTTGGAGCTCTCTCGTGTGCGCGTCGGGGAGGAGCGAGGGGGGCCGTGGAGGGCGACTCGCTGTTTTGCGGAGGCGTGGACATCACCATCCTGGCGCATCAACTGCTGCCGTGACGTCAGAGTGGACCGATTTCTCGATGGTCGCCCTGAAGGCCGAGAGTTTCGGTTCCCTGAACACTAGCCTCCCGCCTTATTTTGGCGACAACAAAAAAGAAAGATGTTGAAGTTCTTTCTGTCAACTTTCACAATAAGAAAGTTGTATTAACAGAACATTTCAAATATCACCCTGGAAGGAGGCTTAGAAACGGCCCTCCCTCTGTCCCCAGGCCTGGGCGTGGGGCCACCGCCCCCACCTGCCATGTTCGGGCTCAGGGAGGCCAGCGCCCCGCAGGGCCCATCAGGCTGGGTGGCCTGCGGTCACACAGGGTGACACTCGCTGTGCTGAGAGCCAGGTCATTACAGAAGGACAAGCAGCCAATAGAAACGTGTTTAAAGGCCCCACCGTGGCTCCGAGTGTCAGAATGTTCTGGGTCTCGGAGGATCAGCGAACATGCTTAGCAGCCGTGGCCTCAGGGCCTGCTGTGCGCCGGGCTCTGTTCCAGGTGACCTGCACGTGCTCAGATCATTCCTGAGCAGAGCAGGCGTCCCCACCTTCATTGTATAGACGACGAAGCCGAAATCCAGAGAAGTGAGTTAACTCACCCGAGAGCACGCGGGAGGCAGTGCTGTCATCCGAGGCCGGACTTCCCTCGTCTCGACGTTTTTTACTGGGAAACAGACAAACCAACCGGCACGCTACGTGATTCCAGGCTGCGGGCTCCTTCTGTCGCTGGACTGTTTCTGTCCTCCTCACTGGAAGTGTTCTTGTGATGTGTCTGGTTAACCGTGGCCACAGCTAAGAGGTCGGGGAGAAGTAATACTCCCTATTAGGAGTTGTGACACCCCAGGTCAGCCCCCCAGATGTGAGGGTCTCAGTCTGTAGAGAAGCAGGGACTTGGGGGCTCTGCAGGTGTCCCAGGAGGGTGATTTTCCCCTCACACTGAACTCAACACGACCCTTCTCCTGTTCGTCTGGGAGGCTGACGTGGGACCGGGGGGCAGGAAATCCGCCTCCCACGTCTGGGGTACGAGCACCGGGTGTGTGTGCGGCATTTACACTTTCCCGCCGTGTCCTGGGAAGCCGTGGACACAGCGGTTCGGCCATCTGTGCCACGTGACGGCTCTTCACTAAATAAAAGCGGGTTCCTCTTCCCCGGGGGAAAGCGCGTGTGTAGGATTATGGGATGTTTTTGGCTTTAGTGAGAGGCCCACTCGCCTGGAACAGCCCCCGCGGCATCTCCGGACGCTTTGTCATGGGATCTGGCTCAGCCCCCGGCCACCCCTTAGGGTCCACTCCGTGACGATTGGTTCTCGCAGACTGTCAGCCGCATTGCCCTGCGGTGCCCGAGCCAGACAGACTCCTGTCCTTGTCCTGGGGCTGGAGCCCCGACGGGTGACAGAAGCCTGGGCCTGTCTGTCTGCATTTATCTTGATACCGTACTGCCACCCACCCGGGACACCAGCTGTCCCTTCCCTTCATCTCCCGGCCTGGCCCTGGCTCCTCTCTGGACCCTGGGAGCCACCCCATACCTTTATGTAACATTTTATTTCCTCCCGTTATCCAGACTCAGGTACTTTCACTAAGAATTAAAGGACTAAACAACCGCAGTGGTACTTACAGATTTAAAAAGAGTCACCCTGCAACCCCAAAGCACCACCCCTAAGCTCCAGGTCCCTAATACATAGGACCCCCGAGTACCAACAGGACAGAGCCACCAAGCACTCAGGTGTCTGGGGTCACCAAGAGCGCCCCGGGCTGTCTGTGGTCAAACCCCCTGGGCATGAGTGAGAGCTGTTACCTGCCCACCGCTGACCAGGGAGACAGGGGCCCGAGGCTCTGGGCCGCGTCCAGGTTCTGTGGAGGGTGACAAGGCGTCGGGCCGGCGTCTCACGATGGAGAGTCAGGGCTGAAACAGGCGGAGAGGACCCAGGAGCTGCCGACAGTGACCGGGGGCACTTCTTTCCGCAGAGCCCTGCCGTCCTCGTGGTTCCTGAGGAGACAGATTAACCAGTCACATGAGCATCGACACTCACATGCTCTTGGCTCAATGTCTCCCTCCCGCAACTCTGCAGCTCACTGGTTTTAAACATGTAGACCCTAGCTTTGGGGAGGGGCATCCCTACAGCTCACCTCACGCTTCCCCCAAGGAGGTCCCTGTCACGTGCTGGGACGTCTCTTGACTCCTCCGGACACTTGCTTCCCGGGAATGGCCCATATCCGTCATCAACAGTTCTTCTGGCTGCTCCCTGCTGCCCTCGGGACTGCAGACTGGCTGCCGCTGCTCCGGCCATCAGAACCAGGTCAGAGGCAGACAGTCCCCAGGGGTGAAACGGAACAAGGCTGACCACAGCCACACTCCTTCACAGGAAGAAACCCCAAAAACTCGGAAAAGTTTCCCACGTCCCTCACAAGCATCAGCAACTTCCATTTCCATCTCATTGGCTAGAATCTGGCCACAGGCCACCCACAGGTGGAAAAAAAAAAACAACTAAACTAAAAAGCTGGAAAATGGAGAATGGAAATATTCAACATCGTTACAAGTCATCACCTGGAGGGAGACAGCCCAGAATGCCCCAATTCGAGTTCTGATGGTAACAAAAATAAGGAAAAGTCATAGTTTTAAAACACGTTTTCCCCTTGAGAATCAGTGAGTGACCCCCAACATGTCCCTCTAACAGAAACCGGACCCGGCTCCGGGCTCTGCGCTGGACTCCCACGCACACTCAGCCGTCCGGGTCCCTGCAGCTCTGGTACCGCTTCCTACTCCCTCTCACCCCCCAGTTTCCTGGTTCACCTGGGGTTTTAGAACAAAAGGGCACATAGAGAAGATAGGGCATGAGTACACGAGGTTACTAACTCAGCTACCTCTCCTGTAAGTCAGGGGTGTCCTGCCACTGGACAGAAATACACACGCTGGGATGGAAAAGAAATGATTTAGCCTGAAGTCACCTTTTTTCTTTACTTATTGTTCTAAGGAAATGGTGTGTGTGTGTGTGTGTGTGTGTGTGTGTGTGTGTGATGCAGGCAGATGTTTTGAATAAGAAAGGTAGAAGTATTACAATAATGTGTGTCTTTGTGAACTTTTAAATGTGTTGCCACGCAGCTTTAATTACTCAGAGAGCGAGGGGACAGCTTATGACAAGATCAAACACCTGTTGTCCTGGCGGCCACGATGTCAGCTTCAGAGTGGCCCTCGGGGCTCCCTGTACATTGTGTTGAGTTACAGGGAGGAAGATGGATTTTCATCCTCCCATGCCTGTGTTTGACTCAGATTCTAATAACCAACCTGAAACAAGATTAAATATATACCTACAAGACCTGAATTGTAGAACGTTGTGTCAGTTGTATCCAGATGCATATTGAAATCTTTTTTTTTTAACTTAGCCCATTGTATTGAATGCTTTTATGCATTAGTTACATTCTAACAATCGTCAGCTGGAGTCCTCTCTAAAATTACAGCCATGTGTATAAAAGAGTCATATGCTTCTCTGGGAACACGTGGGCACTAAAAATTAACCACAGACGTGAAGGGAAGGAGGTCCTAGTCCTGAACAGAACGTGACAGGAACAGCGAGACCGCGTGTTATCTGCAGGTGGGTACACGGAGGTGCAGTGATGCCGTGACAGTTTTAGCCAGTACCCCCAGCCGCCAAGGCTGCAGGGGAGGGGGCTGACACGGTCTCTGTGTTTATTAATTCGGAACGTGATGCAGCCCTGTGCCAACAAGCAGGATCCCGTCGGTGCCATCCGACCAGTTAACACGACAATAAAAACAAATCCCAGAGCATGAGTCTGCAAGAAAGCAGCAGGCAGCCGCATCCTAGGTGGAGAGTCAATACCCCTCGCGATGTGGATACAGCTGTGGCTCAAGAGCAAATAAAAATAAATGAGTGGAGGATTTGCGAGTGGGGGAAATGTCGCGTAATTTAAAATAAAATCGGAGAGGTAAACACCAGGCGGCCGTGAAAATATTAAACGTGAAGATCCCGGGGGAATGTAATATAGTCAGGAGACTGCAAACACTTCCGTGGACGCATGCCCCAAGCGTAACGGGAGAATTGCGGCCCAGCCCGGAGCACGGACGACAGCGAGGTTTCCCAGTTAGATGTGAGGAGAGCAGGCGACCGATGTTTTCAGTTCCTTCTTTCATCTTTTCTTAGGTTTGCACTGAGAATGGTTTAACAGTGAAAACTGGAAATAAAATATAGAAAAATCGTCCAAAAGGAGTGCTGTGAGAAGCCTTTCCAAACACCAGTCAGTGACCACTGACAACTTGGTTTCTTGTCACAGACTTGCCCACTCTCCTCGTCCCCCAGGCAACAGAAATCATTGTGAAATGCACGTTTTTGTGAAGTCCGTCCGTGTCCTGTGGAAACCATGGGAGTTAAAATTCAGATGGATGGACTGGAGCTACCTCCTCTCAGTATAATGGGGGGGACTAGAGTCTTCTGCTGTTACCAGGAAGAACTGAATAAGATGCAAAGGCCCTGGCCAGTTGGCTCACTGGTAGAGCATCAGCCAGTGTGTGGATGTCCCAGGTTCAATTCCCAGTCAGGGAACACAGGAGAAGCGTCCATCTGTTCCTCCCCCCCTCCCTCCTCCTTCACTTTCTGTCTCCCACAGCCATGGCTCGACTGGTTTGAGCACATTGACACCAGGCACTGAGGATGGCTCCATGGAGCCTCCACCTCAGGTGCTAGAAATAGCTCAGTTGTGAGTATCGGCCCCAGAAGGGGTTGTGGGGGTTTCCAGGTGGCTCATGGTTGGAGTGCATGCGAGAGTCTGTCTCTCTATCCCCTCTACTCTGAACTTGGAAAAGAAGGGGGAAAAAAGAGAAAAATAAAGTGGTGCAATCATGGGACAGTCTCTCAGTAAGTTGAAACACACATACCTGTGATTCCGCACCCCGGGGGTGTACACACGTGTGTCCGTGCAGTGGCTCCCACATGAATGTCCCCAGCGGTATTCTCCGACGAACCCCAGCAGGAACAGATCTCAGTGTGGGCTGTGAACAGATAGATCAAAGACGGCGTTATTCCCACGCAGACGCCAACATGGCGACCCAGAGAGCGCTGAGCGCACAGAGCCACACGGTGAAGCTCAGGAGTGGCCGCCTCGGTGAGAAGAGCCAAGCCCAGCAGCCCCCATCTGTCTAGTCCCGGGCACGGGGGGGGGGGGTCTCCCCTTCCTGCTCCGTCCGGCGGTCGGATGTCTTCTCAGACTGAGCTGCGGGAATGGTAACACAGCCGTATGAACGCCCCGAAGCTCGTGGAACTGGACATCTGAGCTAATGTAGCAGAGTATGAATGTTACTCTGATGAAGCTTTGGTAAAAGAAAAACGAGGGGAAGCTCTTCATTTTCTCTCTAAGGGTCTGCACCAGCTTGACATCTGTCCCTTAGAGGTGACACCGCCGGAAACCCACTCGTCACAGAACACAGACAAGGAGCACTCCTATTGCAGGGTGAGCCCACGGAGGCAGCCCTGGGTGTCTGGGGGCCTCTAAGGGCACGTGTTCTATTCCGCCGCGTTTCGAACGGCCACGCCGCTAGGTGCACCCCCCCCCCATCCCCGCTGCAATTTTCTATACAATTTCCAACTTTCCCCCATGAAGAAGGGACTCGCCGGTGAGGACACCTGCCCCTGAGGTCACAGCTGTCTTTGTTAGGGACAGGCTGTGTGGCTGAGGTTCAAGCCATTGAAAATAGCATCCCTGAGAACCCTCGGACGGATGAGTCGAGCCACTTTTACGGGAGGTCATCGAAGAGGGAGTGTCTGCAGTGACCCGATCACGGGGCCGCGGCAGCGTAGTCACGGGGCACCAGAGCGCAGCCTGTGATGGCGTTACCATCGATCGCCCGCACACCCAGCGTGATTTATGGCAGGCTTGGAAACAAGTCCGTATTAGAATCTGCTGGGCGTGCTGCGTGTGACGCTGATAAATGGACCCGCCGAGCGCGCCCAGGGAGGAGCCCCGCTCCGGGGCGTGTGGTGCACACGGAGCAGTCTGAGCTTCAGAAGGAGAGAGTCTAATTGGCCGCTGAACAACAGAAGACCCTGTCTTACTTGGTCCTGACAGACCCCAGTCTGGCGGCTGATGGCGGGCGGCATTCCTCCGGGTTCACGGGGAATTCTAGCCGACGAAGCAGAAAGGCGCCTCTCAGAGAAACCCCGGCGACCGCGATGGCGAGGAGGGGGCCAGTCCACCAGGCGATCCTGTCTGCTGTCCACGCCAGGGGGGGAATCCTGTCTGCTGTCCACGCCGGGGGGGGGGGAATCCTGTCTGCTGTCCACGCCGGGGGGGGAATCCTGTCTGCTGTCCACGCCGGGGGGGAATCCTGTCTGCTGTCCACGCTGGGGGGGGGCAATCCTGTCTGCTGTCCACGCTGGGGGGGGAATCCTGTCTGCTGTCCACGCCGGGGGGGAATCCTGTCTGCTGTCCACGCCGGGGGGGGGGAATCCTGTCTGCTGTCCACGCCGGGGGGGGGAATCCTGTCTGCTGTCCACGCTGGGGGGGGGAATCCTGTCTGCTGTCCACGCCGGGGGGGGGAATCCTGTCTGCTGTCCACGCTGGGGGGGGAATCCTGTCTGCTGTCCACGCTGGGGGGGGGAATCCTGTCTGCTGTCCACGCCGGGGGGGGGAATCCTGTCTGCTGTCCACGCCGGGGGGGGGAATCCTGTCTGCTGTCCACGCTGGGGGGGGAATCCTGTCTGCTGTCCACGCTGGGGGGGGGGAATCCTGTCTGCTGTCCACGCCGCGGAGGGGAATCCTGTCTGCTGTCCACGCCGGGGGGGGGGAATCCTGTCTGCTGTCCACGCGGGGGGGGGAATCCTGTCTGCTGTCCACGCCGGGTCCTTAAGCCCCACCCACCCACCTGGGCTCTCGGCCACCTGTGGGGTCTCGTCTGCGTCCACAACACGTCACGATGTGGTGGGGTCAACACCGAGTGTCCGCACTGGTTGGGGACATCCTGATCACTGGAGGACATCAAAGTGAGTAGATACACGGCATCTGTGAAGGACAGAAATGACCAGACAACCAAAAATAACAGTAAGTCAAGTCGGCGAGCAGAAGCACTGAGACAGCTCTGTGTATCAGCTGCAGTGTGTCCCGAGAGGGGCTGCCCGGGCGTGTCCCTGGGCACTGAAGCCCCACAAGGTAGGAAGGCGGGGTTCCTGGCTCTGCCCGGAGGTGAGCCTCACCGCTCACTTTCCTCGGCCACGCAGCTGGGCGCCCTGAAAGCGAGGTCACAGGACACGTGCACAGGGAGCACTCCCGGGTCCCCAGGTTGGGGCTCTGAGAACAACTTACACCGTGACCTGGACCCTGACAGGAGGCTGTCTGAGCAGAGGGGCGCAGTGCTCGGTAAGCTCACACGAAGTCGCTCCAGCCCCCAAAATTAATCCCCGCCTCCCACGTGGAACACTGCGATGAGAAATACCTGTCCGGCTGCACACATGCACACATGGTCACAGGGGACCGTGGTCCCAGCCAGCGGTGAGTCCCAGCTATCCCCCCCCCCCCCCCGCACTGCTGGAGAGCCCACCACCGTGCACCCAGCGTGTTTGTTCTCAGCAAGAGAGAAAACACCTGAGGTCTCTCCAAACCACTCTGCCCTCCCCCCACTAAGTAGCTCCCCCCGAGATCTCCCTATCTCTTATTTAGTAAAAACAAATCTTTCTCCAAGACCAAGCACACAGCTGTTTCCCTGCCTCTAACCCCAGAATGAAGACTCTCTCACGGCCCAGGGGCACCTGGCCAGGTTGGAGGTTACGGTGCTCTCTTGTCCGGGGAGCGGCCAGAGCCGACCCCACTGCCGGGCACGTAGGGGACCTCACGGCGCTGGTGGGTCGTGTTGTTAACGGAGGGGTGGTCAGCGAGAGGAAGCCCGTGCGAGCCCGTGGGTCCCGCACGGGTGAGAACTGATTAGAAAGAAGAGATCACGGTGCACACAAGACACAAGGACCCGCAGCGGGGATACCGGCCGTCTTTGCTGGGGCTTGGAGGAGAATGAAAGTTGTGAGGGGCTGACACTGGCAAGCAGTCCAAACGGGCTGCACCCCTTTCACGCCTCACCAGCCACAGGGAGATTCCATCCCTCCCTATTGCCCGACGGCGTCCTCAGTGACCTTAAACGTGGAAGACGGGCAGAAAGACAGAAGCAGAGAGAGGGCAGGGTGCGAAGGGTCTGGCCCGACGTCACCGGCTTCGGAGATGAAGCCAGGAACATGGGCGTCGTCCAGAAGCTTCTGGAAGCTCAAAAGGGCAGGAGACCCACCGTCTCCGGGAGCCTCCGGGAAGAATGTGACCCTGCAAACGCCCGCTGAAGACCCCTGCCCCTCAGGACTGCAAGGGAACAGCGTCACGCGGGTCAAACCGCCACGTCTGTAGGAACGGGTTACGGCAGCCAGAGGACACTACAGTCTCCGCGTCTGGCTGCAGATTCACCGGTGACTTGCTTCCATACCGGCTAGGTGTTTTGGTTTAGCATTCTCTAAAAGCTGACCCTTTGGGACCAGGAAGTGTAGATCGACTCGGTCTAGGGCCACCCCAGAGGGGCCACGTTATTGCGGATTGGTATTTTATATTACTTGAACTAAGAAGATTGTTAACTGCTATCCGCGGCCAATAACTTCAAATCTCCCTGTCTTATCGAACTGTCATGAAAGGCGTTATCGTTGTCATCATAGAAATGACTAAATACTTCAGGAGACGTTAAAAGTGAAATGTGATCCCCGGCCGGATAACTCAGTGGGCTGGAGCATTGCCCCGAAGCAGAGAAGCTGCCGGTTCGATCCCCAGTCAGGCTGCGTACAGGGACAGATTGATGTTTCTGTCTGTCTCTCTCTCTCTAAAATCAACTTTAAAAAATTTTTTTTAAATCTCATGTGAGTCTAGAAACTCGTGCGTGGAACACAGCTGTCTGACAACACTCAGAATCCGCATTACAGATCTTGGCAGGTTAAACCTTCCGGAAGCTCTCAGCGGCCCGAGTCCCCCCGCCTTGACATGAATGAATAGTTTCCTCTTGGAAATAACACTGAAAACTGCAGTGCTGACCTCCATCTCAGCTCTGGGGAATCTGAGCGAACATTCAGTAGGCACGCACACATCAGCCGCGCTGAGTGGTGTTCACAGCGAGGACTGGCTCCCCACCCCCTTTCCACAGGAAGCTGCCTGAGCAGGAGACGGCTGGACAAGGCAGGCGACTTCACCTCCTCTGCCCGCGTCATGGATCTCTGCTCCCGTCTGACCACAGCCACAGGGGCTGCCGGTGAGGAGAAACAGGAGTCATCCCGGCCGCTGTCCACCTCGCCAAGTCTTCGGTAAAAACGCTACAAACTTATTCCCCAACCCAATAGAAACACAACTGAGCCACAGGAACAGGAGGAGGACAGAAATACTGCACGCTGGTCTGCGTGTTCTTCCGCCGAGCGCAAACTAGTCCGTAAGTACGACGCTAACGGTGTAATAAGATGAAACACTCCTGTTTCAGTTTTTTTTTAATTTTTTTATGGGAGCGAGCACTGTTACCTCAAAATGTCGTTATGTCGAGACTGTGGTACCCCGAGGACCCCCTGCGATTCCACACCTGGCTGCCTTAATGACCCGCGGTTGAAGCTGCATCCTCATCGTTCTCTGAGCAGGGAGCTCACAAACACGCCCGGGTGGGCAAGGCGGTGGCGCCCGGAGCAACCAGCGTGGGCACGGGGGTCGGAGCTGCCCCAGTGGGTCACCCGCACGCGCTCAGCCCCGGCGTCACCGCTGCTCCCTGGCGAG
This sequence comes from Saccopteryx leptura, assembly GCF_036850995.1. Classification (NCBI taxonomy): domain Eukaryota; kingdom Metazoa; phylum Chordata; class Mammalia; order Chiroptera; family Emballonuridae; genus Saccopteryx; species Saccopteryx leptura. Next base: position 1,495,589 of record NC_089506.1, on the reverse strand, counting down.
TGGGTCACCCCGCACGCGCTCAGCCACGGGCGGCACCGCTGCGCCCTGGCGAGTGGGTCACCCCGCACGCGCTCAGCCACGGGCGGCACCGCTGCGCCCTGGCGAGCGGGTCACCCCGCACGCGCTCAGCCACCGGCGGCACCGCTGCGCCCTGGCGAGTGGATCACCCCGCACGCGCTCAGCCACAGGCGGCACCGCTGCGCCCTGGCGAGTGGGTCACCCCGCACGCGCTCAGCCACGGGCGTCACCGCTGCTCCCTGGCGAGTGGGTCACCCCGCACGCGCTCAGCCACGGGCGTCACCGCTGCGCCCTGGCAGGCCACCCCGTCTCTCGGTCTCCTGTCCTCTGGGCAGCCCGGCCCCTACCAGGAATAACTTTGTATCACTGTGGCTCTGCTCCTGACCCTTCCGGAGTCAGCCCGACACAGCCTTTTCTAGGACGCGCTCCTGACGCCTCCCACCCACGTGCAACTCTTCTCTTAGCGGTCGGGAGGAGGGAGGTTTTTCCTCCAGGGCTCCCCCTCTGCTCAGGGCACTACGTTCCCACCAAGAATCATGGGACTCCCCAGGGGTCTCCCGCCTTCATTGACGTCGAGGTCTCTGCCCTTGTGGGTAGCAAGCACTCTACATTGTACGCAATTTTTTTTTTTTTTTGGTATTTTTCTGAAGCTGGAAACAGGGAGGCAGTCAGACAGACTCCCGCATGCATCCAACTGGGATCCACCCGGCACGCCCACCAGGGGGCGATGCTCTGCCCATCCAGGGGGTCGTTCTGTCGCAACCAGAGCCACTCTAGTGCCTGAGGCAGAGGCCAAGGAGCCATCCCCAGTGCCCGTACCATCTTTTGCTCTAATGGAGCCTCAACGGGAGGGGAAGAGAGAGACAGAGAGGAAGGAGAGGGGAGGGGTGGAGAAGCAGATGGGCGCTTCTCCTGTGTGCCCTGGCCGGAATCGAACCCGGTACTCCTGCACGCCAGGCCGATGCTCTACCACTGAGCCAACCGGCCAGGGCCTCGTAAATTCTTTTTTACTTAGCTTAGTGACTTCTGGTCCTGGAGGTAAGACACATCCCCCATCGTTCAGATCCAGACGGGTTAAAGTGTGTAAAAAAGGAAGCATATGTGTAAACAAAAGCTACAAAAGTCTCTGACCTTCTTTTTTTTTGTTTTATACCCTTTGTATCTTTTGAATTTTACATTATAGTTTATGTTTTATATGACTACTTGGATTTATATTTAATACAACATTCAAATCAGTTATATTTTATTTGTTTCAGTTTAACTGTAATGAAAGTATGTAATGAGTTGAAATTATGTGAAGAATGCTAGCATGTCCCAGGCTGGTTGGCTACGTGGTAGAGCGTCGGCCTGGCGTGTGGATGTCCCAGGCTCAATTCCTGGTCAGGTCACACAGGAGAAGTGACCATCTGCTTCTCCACCTGTCCCCCTTCCACTTCCCTTCTCTTCCCACCCCCTCTCTCCCACAGCCATGTCTCGATTGGTTCGAGTGCATCAACCCCAGGCACTGAGGATGGCTCCATGGACGCTCCACCTCAGGCACTAAAAATAGCTCAGTTGCAAGCACAGCCTCAGATAAGGGATGCCAGGTGGATCCCAATCAGGGCACATGCTGGAGTCTCTCTAACTCCCTTTCCTCTCACTTAGAAAAGAAAGAAAGAAAAAGGGGAAAAAAAAAGAATGCTTGCACAGAGAACTATCATAGGGCCATACAGAGGAAGTGGTAAGAGAAAAAAAAGCTGAAGACTCCAAGGGCTGACGTTGAAGAGAACAGAACACAGTTTATCACTGTGACCAAGGCCCTGGCCCACCATTGGACAATCGCCAAACAGGACACAGTGACGTTTGCTCAAGTGCAGGGAGATGGTGCACTTCCTCATTCCAGAACCCAGTGTTCTGTCGTAACCGTAGCTTAGAAACCCAGCACCCCCACCCGGTGTGACCCTACAGAACGTGGGTCCCTTTGTGTGAACCTACTGTCACATGAATAGTGACACCCCTTCAGGTTTGGGGTGACAATTCTCACAGCTCCACCTATGTGGTGTCGTCAACCATCGGAGCTGCTTGCCCAGATCCACCAAAGACGGAGGATCCTCAGCGTGTCAACACACCGCTTCTCTGCTCACTTTCTTGCATGCCTACAGTTCCAGTTAGCGAATTAAAAATACATGAGACTCTCCAGACCTGGAAACAGCAAGGACTCCCGACTCTAGCTTGGTGACTTCAATGACATTGCATCAGAAGTCACCGCCTTCCACATGGTGTTTTACGACTCAGCGTGGAAATTTCCATTATTCACCAGTTGACCTTTTTTGTTTGTTTGTTTCGTTGTGCGCTAATTAGCTGTACAATTTAATTAATTTTGCATAAAACTTTAACTGATGGCGGGCGGGATGTCCAAATGGCTCTATCCATCAGTAGGAACAAATTGTGATTAGAATGTGGTTTTTGAGATGTAGCAATCCAAAGGAAGGAGCCTACTGCACACACGGCGTGCCTTTGATTCCTGAGGATAATCGGGACCGCAGACTTCTCGAGTGGATTGCACGTTGAGATGCAGCCCCGGCTGGCAGCTTGGTCGGTCTGATCAGCCTGTTAATGGAAGCTGCGGTGACTGTGGACGCTGCCTCCCGCCTCTGTCCTCAGATGCTCTCACGGACGTTCACAAAGCGTTCGGAAGTAAACTCCGTGCTAACTTTGTTTTGTTTCTCTGATCGATATTCACAGCTAGCTCTGCGACCAGATAGCGGAGAGTCTGAGTTTTAGGAAATCAACGAACCCGTGACAGCCATGGGGGCATCACTGTGTAACCCTCGTGGCTTCACTTGGCTTTTATTTCTAGTAAAATTCAGGCTCGCTCATAATTGAAAGTCTGTGCATTTGGCAAGGGCACAGCAGCCCCCGGGGAGCCTCCCCCACAGAGGACGCTTTACACAGTGACTTTAGTATCTTCTGATATTTATGCCTATGAGTGTGTATATTATTTTTCATTGCTAATGATTGATTGTTCACTTTGGGACTCTATTTATTGCATGTGGATTGTAGCTGGTGGTGGTTTGGGTCACCTTCCCCACAATACTGTCCATTCCTCTCCCTCCCTTTCTTTTCTATGATGTGGCTTGGACCACGCTGACTGGACCTCACGGTGACCATGCGAGACCCATGCACAGCCATGCCGCACGCACGGCCAGACGCCTTCCCTTCCTGAACAGCTGTACCGGCCCCGGGGTCTCCCCTCTGTGCTGTGGGTCCTGGGGTCTCCCCTCTGTGCTGTGGGTCCCAGGGTCTCCCCTCCATGCTGTGGGTCCCAGGGTCTCCCCTCTGTGCTGTGGGTGCTCAGCGCCCCAGTCCCGGGGTCTCTCCTCTGTGCTGTGGGTGCTCAGCGCCCCAGTCCCGGGGTCTCCCCTCTGTGCTGTGGGTGCTCAGCGCCCCAGTCCCGGGGTCTCCCCTCCGTGCTGTGGGTGCTCAGCGCCCCGGTCTGCACACAGCACTGTGGGTGCTCAGCACCCCGGTCTGCAGGCAGCGCTGTGGGTGCTCAGTGCCCCTGGTCTGCACACAGCACTGTGGGTGCTCAGCACCCCGGTCTGCAGGCAGCGCTGTGGGTGCTCAGTGCCCCTGGTCTGCACACAGCACTGTGGGTGCTCAGTGCCCCCGGTCTGCACACAGCACTGTGGGTGCTCAGTGCCCCTGGTCTGCACGCAGCGCTGTGGGTGCTCAGTGCCCCTGGTCTGCACGCAGCGCTGTGGGTGCTCAGTGCCCCTGGTCTGCAGGCAGCGCTGTGGGTGCTCAGTGCCCCTGGTCTGCAGGCAGCGCTGTGGGTGCTCAGTGCCCCTGGTCTGCAGGCAGCGCTGTGGGTGCTCAGTGCCCCTGGTCTGCAGGCAGCGCTGTGGGTGCTCAGCGCCCCTGGTCTGCACGCAGCGCTGTGGGTGCTCAGCGCCCCTGGTCTGCAGGCAGCGCTGTGGGTGCTCAGCGCCCCTGGTCTGCAGGCAGCGCTGTGGGTGCTCAGCGCCCCTGGTCTGCACGCAGCGCTGTGGGTGCTCAGCGCCCCTGGTCTGCAGGCAGCGCTGTGGGTGCTCAGCGCCCCTGGTCTGCACGCAGCGCTGTGGGTGCTCAGCACCCCGGTCTGCACGCAGCGCTGTGGGTGCTCAGCACCCCGGTCTGCACGCAGCGCTGTGGGTGCTCAGCGCCCCTGGTCTGCACGCAGCGCTGTGGGTGCTCAGCACCCTGGTCTGCACACAGCGCTGTGGGTGCTCAGTGCCCCTGGTCTCCCCTCCGTGCTGTGGGTGCTCAGCACCCTGGTCTGCACGCAGCGCTGTGGGTGCTCAGCGCTGTGGGCTTCCTCTCACCTCCACATCCTGTTTCCTTCTGGATGCAGAACGCCGCCCACAGACCTCAGACCAGCTTCCGTCCGGACTGCGCGGGCTCCTGGCCAGCACGCAGGTGCTCCTGGGTTTCCTCGCGTCCCGGAGGGCTCCCTCCCCCCCCACCCGTCCTGTACTGGTCCCTGGCCTCTCTCATGTCATGTCCTCTTTCTTCCTGGCCCACTCGCCTGTTGGAGAGTGTGTGCCTCTCTCAGCACCCCGAGATAAGCACCTCAGAATTACATTTTGAGAACTCGTTCTCTCTGATGGTTTTTGCTGCAGCAGCATATTTATGGACGGCTTTGTGGTCACTTCTGATTAGATACAGGCTTTGCCCTGGGCTGACCGAATAGCTTGGTTGGCTAGAGCTTCGTCCGGAAGCACAGAGGTTGCTGGTTTGATCCCTGGTCAGGGTCCATGCAAGAACAGATCGCTGTTCCTGTCTCTCCCTTTCTCTCTCTCTCTCTTCCTCTCTCACTATAATCAATGAAATATTAAAATATTTTTTTAAAAAAGAAGTACTCTTTTCTTCAAGCTGTGAACACACCGTTCCATCTCGTCCTCGCGCTCAGTGACGCTACGGAGAACCCAATGCCATATGCTGATTAAAGCGTCAAACCATCGAGAAGATCGAATGGTCATGACCCTACACACACCCCCATCAGGAGACCCTCGTAGCCCATAAAGGGAAACGGACAGAAAGGAAGGGAAAAGTAGACCTTTTTACAGTAATGTTTGGAAAAGTCTGTGCCCCACGTTCACTGCTGAGCAGAAGGACAAGGCTGAAGACCAGCAGAGGGACAGACAACCGCGTTGTAGAATGAGGACCCGGGAGGCCAGGCGCAGACCCAGCACCGCGGGATGTTCACCGGGAGGCGACGCTTGTGAGGCCACAGGCCAGTCTCCATAAACTCAGAGAGACCCACGTCGTCCAGGGAACCTGCTCCAACCTCCGTGGAATGAACTAGAAATTCATAAAATACACCGGGGGGGGGGGGTGTGTGAGTGCTTTATCACGTCTTCAAGTTAGTGTCCCTGGGGCGTGGCAGCCGCACAACTGTCTCTGCTGTTGGCGATGGCTCGCCTTGTGCACGACTCTGCCCCTCACGTCACACTCCATCCATGCGCGTCCTTGAATCGAAAGTGAGTTCTCACCGACCAGCATATAATTCAGTCAATCATTTTAACCCGTTTCCTGGCTTGGCCGTGGGACCCGCGTCGGGCCACACGGGCCGAGCTGTGACGGGGCCACGAGGTGACTCGTTTTTAAAATGTTATTCTCCCTGTGTCAGTAGTCTGACACATCTCGAATCTCTGGCTACACGATTTTAAAATCAGTTTTAGAAATTTTTCAACCCTCGCGCCCGCCTTTCTTTCTCTCCCTCTCTGTCTCTTTAACGACATTGATGGTCCTTTCTGTTTTTATTTGAGATTTCATCACTTGATTTCAGAATATCCTGTTGGACTTTTTTTCTCTTGCAATTTTTAACTTTTTTAAAAAAACATTGTTATAACAATTTGATACTCACACACACACACACACACACACATTGAAACGTTACACCCAGTCTCCCCTACCGTTGGCATCTTAGGTTAATGTGGTCCTATTGTTACAATGAACGAGCCCAGGTTGATTTAAGATTCACTGAAGTTATCGTTCATCCAACTTCCCTTGTTTTCACGTAACGTCCCTTTCCTGTTGCAAGATCCCACGCAGAGTAGGTGCCACGCCCAGCGGGCCCGTTGCTCGGCTGTGACCGCGTGCGTGCGTCTCGGACCCCCCAGGCCCCTTGGTGAGATCCGCTCAGTCCTCCAGCAGCAAGCCTGGTGCCACAGGAACCTGTCCGAGACATCTTCACGACGTGACGGGGACTGGCGGTGTCGGGTACGAGGACCTCCGGGGTGAGGGGCCGTCATGGCCACGTCACACCGCGGCCGCACATCCTCACCGTGAGTCACGACGGTGGGGTTGGACGTTCCCACCGGCCACAGTCGTGTGTCTGGGTCTCTCCACGCCGTGGCGGTCTCCCCAGACTTTCCCCCACGGTGCTCCCGGGAAGGAGGTCCCCGCCCGTGACCCCCACGCCTGGGGAGGCCGTTCCACGTCAGGGATGAGGAGCTCCGCCCCCTCCCCCTCTGCGCACACAGACAGCAGGATGCTCGGGGAGTCAGGCTGCCCGGCGGCCGTCACCGAACACGGCAGGGTACCGACCCCGTGGCTGAGCTGGTCCTGGCGGGGCGGACGGGGCCCCGCCCCTCGCGGCTGAGACACGCCCCCACCTACGTTCCCTCGTTCGCTCCCCTTGTTAATCTTCACTTCCTGTGGTTCCGGCTCTGACCGGTTCCTCCAGACTCAAGGATATTTCCTGCCCCCGTCATCCGATCGGAGAATTCACCTGGGATCCGATTCCTTGTATTGGAAAATGGTATCAGAAACCCCGACCTGGGCTCGAAGTGCTTACCTGCCTACTGGGTGTCTACACTTTTCAGCTCCCTGAGAAGCAACGGGAGGTGCTGCTGTGCCCACACCCCCAGACCTGATTCCACACGGAGCCGGTCTGTCTACGTGACCCGAGCACGAGGTCAGAACGCATCTCCCGTCTCAATTCTAGTTACCACGGGGTCCCTGGTCGGCAAACTGCGCTCGCGAGCCACATGCGGCTCTTTGGCCCCTCGAGTGTGCCTCTTCCACAAAATACCGCGTGCGGGCGCTAGCTCGATAAGGAATGTACCTACCTATATAGTTTAAGTTTTAAAAAATCTGGCTCTCAAAAGAACGTTCAATCGTGTACTGTTGCTATTTGGCTCTGCTGACTGATGAGTTTGCCGACCCCTAGAGCTGGTGCCTGTGCTGGTCTGTAAGTTCCTTCTCCAACAGGGAGACACCTGACTCCCGCCCTCAGCTTGCTGGGCACCCCCTGGCCCACGCCAGCATCCCTGTGGAGCCGTCCTGTTGCCGGTGGAAGTAGCCTTCTCCCACGGAGTCATGGGAGAGACATTCTGGGGACCCTCGTCTAGGAAGCTATGCACAATTGTGACAAGGTTGGCTGGAACCCCTGGGTGCCCGATGTCTCATCCAGGACCAGGTGGCTCAGCTCCGTCTCCCTGGGAAGGAAGTCCAACCCCTGGGGCCTCAGACCCGCACGTGTCCTCACCAAGCCCAGGAGGGTCAGGGCCAGAGAGGCTGTGCCTTTAGCCAGAGCTTCCAAAGTCCAGTTCTGTCCCTGCCAACGCTGCAGTGGCCCAGCGCCCTCTCTGTGCCCCTCTGGTGAGCTGCTCTGTGCCCAGCTGTGCCCTGGCCCCTGCTGTCTGGCCACAGCCGGTCCCACACTCGGACCCACAGGGAGAGCCACGCGGCTGCTGCAGAGAGGGAACACGGAGCCTCCCTCCGTTACGCTTTGGTTATGTAGTCTTGGGTTTGGGTAAGGGGTGAAGCTTTCTTTCATATTAACCCATCTCTTTCCTGGCTCTTCCCAGGCTTGTACGGGCTCCTCTCTCTGACCAGTCTCCTTCCTGGCTCCTCTGGGGTCCACAGCCTCCTCCTGCACGCGCCCCAGCTGAGGAATTTCCCCGTTACTGTTTCTCCCTCCCCCCAGTAACAGGGGGAATGGATCAGTCGTCCCCTGGGGAGCTCAGACAGCCGGCTCTTCCCGCTGGTGGGCGGGGGAGCAAGGGAGGCCCACCCCCTGGGCTGATACTGCAAACTATCCCCCAGAGGGTCTGGAAGCCACAGCTTCTTAGTAACACTGGCTTAATTAGATGTCTGGCTCGTCTGCTCCCTGTCTTTGTCAACCACTAACTAGCTGCCTACACTAAGAATGGCAGAACTGTTCGCCTGTGTGGCTTTTGTTGAGGACTTGATCCGCTCAAGTGCAGTGAAGACGCATTCCCTGGCCCTGACTCAGGACGATTTCTCTCTCTCCAAACGGCCCTGGTCAGCACCTTCCCCTCCTGCTCCTCCTCTCCGAGTGAGCTGACCCACGTTTTTGAAACAGTTTTGAGTCTCTTGTCAAAGTTTCCATCCCGCAACCTTCTGAACGACCTTACGTCACTGCATGAAGTATCACTCTGTGGGATGGCAAGTTCCACGGGTTCTGAGACACGCATAGCCCTTACTTGCCACGACAGAATCACACGGAATCGTGTCCTGCCTTTAAAATCCCCCACCCTTCCATTATTCGTTCTCCAACCCATCCCTCCAAGCCCCAGACAACCACCCACCACCCTCGGTCTCTGCCATGTCTAGGAGGCCACAGAGCTGAGTTTCTGTAGAATCTGCCATTGCAGACTGGACTCCTGCACTTGGCAATAAGCAGAGAAGGTTTCCTCATGTCTCCCAGGCCCGGATAGCTCGTCTCTTCTTATCACTGAGAATGTCCTAGCGTGTGAACACATGGCAGAGCGTCTACCGTTCCCATCTTGAAGGATGTTGTGGTTGCTGATGGTCTGGTGGCGATGAACAGAGCTGATGTCAACATTACTGGGCAGCGGCGTGTGCGAACACGAAGGCTCGTGACTGTGGGACCTTGCGGTCACCCTGCTGGTGTCCGGCTTCCAGTGCTTCCTGTGCTGGGTCTGACATCCCCCTGAATACCGGGTGAACTGGGGCAAGATGATCTGAATGGGCTGAGACAGACACTCAACACGGAATGCAGTTATTGTATCCGACCACACGCCCTTGCGGACTCTGTTCACGTCTCTACAAGTACATACAGACTCTCTGTTTTTCCTTGGCCCGGTTAGGGAGTTGGATCGGGTGAGTGAAGCCATGGGGTCCATAGATGTCCCAGGGTCTCCCCTGGGGGATGGAGGCACGTCTCCGAGGAGGGTTTCAGTTTTCCCGTCTCCCCTTCCCTCCCATGTGCAGAACAGCCGGGCTTCTGACTGGTTTCTGTGTCCCTGCCCGCACAGCCTGAGCTGCGGCCCCGTGTCCCCGCCGTGAAGGGGCCCCGTGTCCCCGCCGCGAAGGGCTGGCACTGGACGGACTCCCAGCACTCGGGACGCTTTCTGTCTGGCCGCTCTGTGAGGACCTCCTCGTCATCGCCTCAGAACCGGCCAAGTCTCCGCCCGCCCCTGCGCAGCCTCCTGGGATTCTGAGCTTCGGTCCGTCCAACGGCCCCTGCGTCCTCTGGATCCCAGATCGGGTTCGGTAGGAGAGGTCTTCATTCTCGACCTCGGACGGGCTGGGTTTTACTTTCTTACCTTGGTCAGAACTCCCGCTTCGAGGGGGCTCCCCAGAGTTCCCTCCTCAAGGCTCAGCTCACCCCCCCCAGCGGCCCCCTGAACGCAGAGACGGCCCGTGTCCCCGCCACCTCGCCCTTCCCCGCGGGAGAACGCCTCCGTCTTTGCCACCCGGTGATTTGACTCTGCGGTGTCCTCCGCCGGCAGCAAGGTGAGATGCCTCCGCTTCAGCCCTGGGAGCCTCTGTCCTCCCCGTGTTGTGTCTGAGCGGAGAGTACGCCGCCTTCTTCCGCGTGCAGGAAGAGAGCTGCACTCTGCCCTAACTCAACCACGTCCCCCTGGGAACTGTGGGACTCTGGGGTCCTGCGCTGGGGACAGAGGCCAGGGCTTCCGAATGCAAGTGAGACGCCCAACTCAGTGAGCTCAGTGAGAGCTCCAAGAAGAAAACGACAGCAATGTAGCCGCACAGAACAGCACATGTCGTCCTAGTACTGACCTGACACGACCCAGGGCCCTGCCTGCACGTCCTATGTCTTCTGGGCGTCGGTCAAAGTTCTCCAGCCTCTCCAGCCGGAAGGCACTGACCCCACAGCCCTGCTCTCGTGTTCAGGGGAGGCTCTCGTCCCCGACTTACCTGTTCTCCAACATCTACAAAAATGGCAAAGGGTGAATCCCGAATGGCTTGGTTTCAAAGATGGTCCTAGCCCCGAGCCATGAGCTGGACCCTGGGGGCAGAGGGTGAGCACCCCGTGGAGGCACGGGGCAGGTGTTCTCGCGATGAAATGCGGGGGGGGAGGGGGCAGGTGTTCTCGCGATGAAATGCGGGGGGGGGGGGCAGGTGTTCTCGCGATGAAATGCGGGGGGGGGGCAGGTGTTCTCGCGATGAAATGCGGGGGGGGGGGGGGAGCAGGTGTTCTCGCGATGAAATGCGGGGGGGGGCAGGTGTTCTCGCGATGAAATGCGGGGGGGGGCAGGTGTTCTCGCGATGAAATGCGGGGGGGGGGGCAGGTGTTCTCGCGATGAATTGCGGGGGGGGGGGGAGGGGGGGGCAGGTGTTCTCGCGATGAAATGCGGGGGGGGGCAGGTGTTCTCGCGATGAAATGCGGGGGGGGGGGCAGGTGTTCTCGCGATGAAATGCGGGGGGGGGGGCAGGTGTTCTCGCGATGAAATGCGGGGGGGGGGGGCAGGTGTTCTCGCGATGAAATGCGGGGGGGGAGGGGGGGGGCAGGTGTTCTCGCCATGAAATGCAGGGGCGGTCAGGTGTTCTCGCGATGAAATGCGGGGGGGGGGGGGGCAGGTGTTCTCGCGATGAAATGCGGGGGGGGGGGGCAGGTGTTCTCGCGATGAAATGCGGAGGGGGGGGGCAGGTGTTCTCGCGATGAAATGCGGGGGGGGGGGCAGGTGTTCTCGCGATGAAATGCGGGGGGGGGGCAGGTGTTCTCGCGATGAAATGCGGGGGGGGGGGGCAGGTGTTCTCGCGATGAAATGAGGGGAGACAGCGCACAGAGTGCTGGAAACGTGGACATCAGCTAAGTGCGCTAGAACTCCAGGTGCTTTATTCTGTCAGAGAGCACCCACATTTATACTGAAGAACGATAGTTCCCTGAGAGCATGTGCTACACTGTTTCTTTAGACACCCTCCGACTGGCTTCAGGAAATGGTGCTTAATTCTTCCGCAACCAGAAGGAAGTCCATACCTTACACTCCACACACACACACACACACACACACACACACACACACTGCGCACGTAGAAAACACATAAATACACACGTAAAAACGCTTTGTTGGTGGTCACTTGATTGATGATCACAGGAACATAAAAGCAATCGAAAACCCCTGTCTGATAAAAGCTGGAGGTTAGCAGATGAAGCCATAGGTTCAGGGAAGTTACTGTCCCTCCTATCCCGTGTGGAAGATTTAACTGTGTGTAAAATTTCCTGCTACGATCTGCGTTGTGACTAGTCCTGGAGTTAGACGGCATCTGGTCTTCCATTTACAGATACGATTGTTCTGTTCAACAGTACGTTTTCAAAATAGAGTGGTCCTCATTAATATTGATAATATGTCATTCTATCATGAAACTTCTGAACTCCGTCGCATGAAAAGGGCCGTAGATGCCAATCATCGTTAAGTTAAAGTTGAAGGCACTTATCATAATTCATCTCCTTGCCTCCCGTGTGAATACAGAAGAAAGAGGAGCGATTTGCATGCATCAATTACTTTCCTCGGCAGAAAGGCCACATAACATGGAGCTTAAACTATTAAGCATTCACAGAGAAGGTATCCAATATCTGCATAAACAGTTGATGATAGGGTGCTCCAGGCCAGGGCATTGACTATAAAAAGATTTCCATTTTCATTGGATTTAGGCTGCCTCACAAGCAAGCAGACGAATGATGGAAATGAGAAAATGTCATTATGCTGAGTGAAATAAGCCATAGAAAGACAAGCACTGTACGATTTCCCCCATATGCGGAGTCTAATGAACAAAATGAACTAACAAACAAAACAGAAACATATTCAAAAACACAGAGAACAGGCGGACCGCTGTCAGAGGGAAGGGGGTTGGAGAGCTCAGGGATTAAGCAAAAACAAAAACAGAAACCACCTCATGGACGCAGACAACAGCCTGACGATTCCCAGAAGAAAAGGGGGTGGGAGGAAGGAGGCAGGGGGTGAACGGGAAGATGAATGAAGACGGGAGGAGACGTGACTTGGGGTGGTGAACATACAGAATTTTACCCCTGAAACCCAAACAACTGTATTAACCTACATCACCCCAATAAACTCAATAAGTAAATGTTTTAAAAAGATGTCTTTAGACAATTGAGCTGTACTATTTTTTTTTTACACCAGTATGAAATGCAGAGAAAAAGAAAATCACAGACAAAACAGACCAAGAGTACATCTCCTACACCTAATTTGAAATTGTACTAATGGTAACAAATATTGTTCAATTATCTGTAGCTAATTGGTCTTAAACCGAAATAGGCAATTAAGCATGCTCTGGACTATTAACTAGTTGATATTTTAGGTATTCGCCTAATTAGACATTTCTGAAACCATTCGTTGGCGTTGGTTAATTTTCCTACAGTGTTCCGTTGTGAATGTTTGACTGGGAGTCCTTTGATGTTCACCCTTTTGAAGTCACCTCCATTGGAACATAGAAACACACACAATCTACTATAATCATTGCTGTAGACTTTTTTTCTTATGCCGTAGAGAAAATTACACCTTAAAGAAATAGGAACTTCAACTCCTTTGAGCACATGAAAACTTTGAGATACACACACACACACACATATACATACATATATATACAAATATATACATACATGCATATATATACACACATACATATAATTTTTAAAAGGAAGATTATAACTTTAGTCTGTTTACATAGAAAGATAATTTAACATCATTTAAGCTTTACAGTTTTACTTGTGATAACTTTTTGGGGTTTTTTTAGACTAAATTTAAAAGACAAATCTCTTTTGGAGTCTGGATTGTCTTATTCTCCAAAGGCCTATATTCCTGAAATTTAGCAAAAGTGCGCAAAAACAAAACGTTTTAAAAGATAGTGCCCGTAAAGTGCAATGAGCATGCATTGTAACAAGAAGCATTTGTCTTAGTATGCTTTTCTCATGTTTTTAAAGTTATTAATTTTTGTTTTTAACCAATGAGCCTATCGTCGATCAAGTGTTTTCCGAGTGATGTCAGTAGCCTCTCTGCGTTCTGCAGGGCTGCATCCTTCTTGTCCCACCTACTAAAGATCCTGTATGCAGAAGCACAGTGGTTTTGCTCACTGTGGGTCTGATACAGAGTGTTCTAACAGGAGCCTCAGCAGACAGGATACCCCCCACTGAGACACAGTGTGTGGCCCGGAGCCACCAGCCAGAGGTCTCTGCTGCTGCAGAGAGCGTCCCTGCAGCCCTCTGACCTGTAAGACTACCCCTTAGGGAAGAAGGGAAAAGCAGGCGCTGCCAGACCACAGACCAGCAAACAGGTGTTGCTGACAGACATGCCCATGGAGAATGACTGGTGCGGGCTCTTCAAAGACAATGACAAACAGGAGGCGTCCTGGCGCAGCCAGAAAGAAGAATGAACAACAGAAAAGCCTGTGAGGAGGTCTCTGGGATACGAGTGCACACGGCAGACTTTCTCCTAATGAGTCTTGTCATCATAGCTGACGGTTAAAGTAAAAATGTATCTGTACAACATCATCCGAGACACAGACAAAGGTCTTCAAAAGTGGAGACGTAAGTGCAGCGTGAGGCAATGGAGCCATGGACCAGACCAGACCAGAACTTGAACTTGGGACCTGCGGAGGCAGCCGGGCTGCCCTGCGTGTTGACCGGGGAAACCCCGCATCGCTGGCAGAACCAGCCCCGGCACTTAAGCAGAACCAGAAGAGAACAACGCCTGTCATCTTCCTGTGGTCATCGCTGGCCCCGGGACAACCCCCCTGAGGGAGGGACTCTCAACCTGAACTGTCCCTCACAGAAGAACACCCGACAGCAGCCCCTAAATGACCTAAAAGCCCGCTGCATGACCAAACGGTCACCCTAAGGTGGACGACTGGAAGACCGTGTTCAGCTATTCCGAAAGACAAGGGGCCCCAGCACTGCAGGTCCGCCCGGTTCTGCCAGCGGTCCAGGCTTTGCTACGAGCTCCCTCCCAGACGGTCCATGAGCAGATGACCTAACGGAACCGTGGAAGACCCACCTAGCCCAAGCCGTAGAAACCGCCCGAGCCTGGACTAGCCTATCGGCCGTGAATGATCGCTACCTCGAGCTGATTATCAAGTGTGCTTCCCTTCTCCTGATCTGCCCAGGCCCCGCCCTGCCTTTGTTCGCATTTGATGGACACCGTCTCAGCCAAACGACGGGACCAAAGCCCAGACACCTTCGGTCCTTCGGCGATTAAACGCGCGTCGGCACGCGGGCATCGTGTCCTGACTCCCGGTGACAGAGCGTGAGCAGGGGCCGCGAGCACCACCCGGAAAGCTGTGAGGGTTAAAACAGCGGCGACCCCCCCCCCCCCCCGCGCTGACTCATGCCCCCCCACGCTGACTCATGCCCCCCCTCGTGCTGACTCACGCCCCCCCCCGGGCTGACTCACGCCCCCCCGCGCTGACTCACGCCCCCCCCCCGCGCTGACTCACGCCCCCCCTGCGCTGACTCATGCCCCCCCTGCGCTGAATCATGCCCACCCCGCTGACTCATGCCCCCCGCGCTGACTCATGCCCCCCCCCGCTGACTCATGCCCCCCTGCGCTGACTCATGCCCACCCCGCTGACTCATGCCCCCCCGCGCTGACTCATGCCCCCCCGCGCTGACTCATGCCCCCCCCGCTGACTCATACCCCCCCGCGCTGACTCATGCCCCCCCCCGCGCTGACTCACGCCCCCCCCCGCGCTGACTCACGTCCCCCCCGCGCTGACTCATGCCCCCCCCGCGCTGACTCATGCCCCCCACGTCACGGTCTCTGTACAAAGCACGATGAATGCAGGTGGCTGCCAGGGTGAGCTGCAGGGCTGAGGTGTTCTCCTCTGTTATTTTTTTTTCAAGGGGGGGTAACTTTATTTTACTTTGAATGGCTCCTCGCCCTGTTTTGATGGTGATCTAATTACCCTGGTTCAAAGCAGCTCACCAGCTCTTTAGAATACGCTCTCTCGCCAAGTGTGACTTGGACACGCTTGTTTGAATCAAAGTGGGAAGGGTGGACAAACATCACGGCACTCACTAATAACATTGTGACTCTGCTGTCCAGGGTAGGATCCTCATTCTAAGGACAGGCTTGTGACTGACCTTGGCTGGCCTGGTAGCTCAGTTGGTTAGAGTGTCATCCCAACACGCCACGGTTGCTGGTTCAATCCCCGGTCAGGGCACCTACAAGAATCAACCAAAGGATACATAAATGAGTGAAACAATAGATCAATGCCTCTCTCTCTCTCTCTTTTTCTCTCCCTCTCCCTCTCTAAAAATCAGTCAATATTTTTTTTTTTTTAAATAACAGAAAATCTTGTGACCATTTTGTATACCTTGTCTGGAAACTTTGTAAATCTTACGTTTTAATAAAATATTTTAACTAAAGAAAGAAAACACTTCAAGTCTAACCTGTCTGTGACTAGCTTCAATGGAAATGCAATAAATACACCAGTTAACAGGCAGAGGTTCGCAAGTGGATTTAAGAAGGAAGATCCAACTCTGTGTTCCTCATATGAAAGTCACTTCAGGCCTGACCTGTGGTGGCGCAGTGGGATAAAGCGTCGACCTGGAACACTGAGGTCACCGGTTCGAAACCTTGGGCTTGCCTGGTCAAGGCACATATGGGAGTTGATGCTTCCTGCTCCTCCCCCTTCTCTCTCTCTCACTCATCTCTCTCTAAAAAAAAATCAATAAATAAAAAAAATTTTTTTTTTGAAAGTCACTTCAAATTCAAAGCCATTGGTAAATTCCAGGTAAAAGGATGAAGGAAACTACCAGGCAAGAGTATTTTAAAAAGAGAAGTGACTGTTACTATCAGATAAAGTAAACTTCGGGGCAAAGAAAATGAGGAGCAGGACAGAGAACTGTTAGACGGACATGAAAGGATTGATCTCCCGGGAGGAGACATGATGGTCCTACTGTGTGGGCAACAAACCGCAGAGCTTAAAACCACGAGTAAAACTGATGAAGATGCAGGAGAAATGGACAAGTTTACGACTGCACTTGAGAATTAAGCAGCTCCCTCTCATTCCCTGGTCCATCCAGTGGACAGCACGCAGGACAAAACCAACCAGCCGGTCTGAAACGGGATTACTTCCTGATAAACCTGATACCTGAGAAGCCACTTTTCCTCAAAAGAGAGTGAAATCATCCTTCATGTGATTCTAGCGTTTAAAGTTTCAGTTGTGTTTTTATAGAACATGAGCTTGTCTCGGATTTCCTTTCTTTTCTTTTTCTTTTTTTTTTTTTTTTTTTTTGGAAAAAATTAAAGCTATTGTATGAACATTGAGGCAAATGAATAGGAACACCATAACTTTCAATCATCGCGATATCGTGACAACTGCACATTATTACGTGAGTCTATCAAGACTCTCTAATGTGCATGTTGCTCTTGTTCTAATGTGGCCTCTGCGACTACTATCAATAATGTACACGTCGAAAAGTTAAAACAAAAGTGACTTGCTCAGGATGACGCCTGAGGTGTCTGAGCCATGTTCACCCCTGCGGCTCTGGGGCGGTGGGAGCCCGGTGTCCCCAGGTGGACGGAAAGGGTCCTGCGTCTGGAACCCAGGACGGGCGTGGGGAGGGCCGGTACAGGCGGAGGACGTGGTGGGTAATGGGGCAGCCGGGCATGGACGGGAACCAGGAGCCGCTTCCTCAGGTGTACCGCGGGGACGATGGGGGTACAGAGCACGGCCGCACGCATCCGGGGGCCACTGGGCCCTGTCTGGGTCCCCGGCACTGCTGAGTGGCGAGGCTGGTGAGAAGAGGAGAAAGTGGCCTGCACTGTGGGCACTGGGGGGCCCCCGGAAAAGGGCGGGAGGGTAATTATTCAGAAAGTCAAAAAGTCAGTGTGAGGGGGAAAACGGACTTCCGCCCCTCCCCCGCCCCCAGCACAAGGAGGGCTAGCAGACCCAGGAGGCAGTCTGAGGAGGACCGTCCGTCACCCTGACTTCACACTCAGTCCACTAAAGACCGAATCAGGGTCCTCGGGTCAGCACGGGGACAGACGGGGAGGTGGGATGGCAGCCCCTCTCAGAAAGCACTGTTGACCCTGGCCATCCTCACAGTGTGCAGGACGTCGCCAGGTCAACCAGACGCAAACAGACAAGAGCAAGGTGACCCGGCAGCTGAGCTACAATGGAGCAGGCACAGTGGACTCAGGACCCCTGTGGTTTCCACTTTGCAGACCTCATTACTGCAGGGTCCACGCCCCGGTTACACCCAGGTGTAATCAGATACCATTAGGTTTGCAAACAGGTGGATTGCCGGTTGGGGAGGGGGCCTCAGAGCAGCCGGGGGTCAGTAGAGGGATTGGCTCCCATTGCAGGCATCTCAGCCTGTGTCTGAAGCCCCTGACAGGTGCCCCCTGCCCCTCTGCACAGGTGAGCCGCAGGTCTGTGCCGCAGGAAACCACCCTGCCCTTCTGGATCCGTGATCAATGCAATGTATCTCGCTCACCGAACAGGAAGTGACTGGTTCGTTCAAAAGATTCCTTCTCTTTGCTGACCCCCAATACCCTGGGAAATACTATTCACCTATTGATCTATTTTGGAAGAAGCATGCCTGTATATTTTTTTTAGAATCCCACGACTAAAATTTGGTGTTTTAACAGAGTGTAAATTCTTCGTCCCTAACAAAACAAATAGAGACACTAGCAAGAAATTCTCCGTCAACGTCACAACTTAGATTCCTGCGCACACTTCAAAGCCAAGCCAAGGAAGAGTTCTGAAATCAAAGTAAGATACACCAACACATCAAGTTTGGACTTGTTCTCTGAAAATTTCTAACTTAGGTTTCTTTAACTGTATATTACTCAAATGCAGTGTTTGTTTTCTGTTCTTTTGATAATCTTTTCTTTTTTAATTATTTTTTTAATTTATTCATTTTAGAGAGGAGAGAGAGAGACAGAGAGAGAGGAGAGACAGAGAGAGATAAGGGAGGGAGGAGCTGGAAGCATCAACTCCCATATGTGCCTTGACCAGGCAAGTCCAGGGTTTCGAACCGGCGACCTCAGCATTTCCAGGTTGACGCTTTATCCACTGCACCACCACAGGTCAGGCTGTTCTTGTTCTTTTGTTCCATAACAATATTAATGGTGGGTTTGTACGAATGATGTCTTCTATGAATAAGAAGTCAACCTGAGCTAAAATAAATAACATAAGCAGGGTTCTTATCTGGGAATCTTCCTCCTGCCCTCCTGACTTTGTTTTCAGGGAGTCAATGCCAACACCATTACTATACGACGCTAGCCTGACCGGGTGGTGGCGCAATGTATAGAGTGTCAACCTGGGATGCAGAGGACCCAGGTTTGAAACCCCGAGGTTGCCAGCTTGAGTGTGGGGTCTCTGGCTTGGATGTGGGATCATAGATATGACCCCATGGTTGCTGGCTTGAGCCCAAGGTCGCTGGCTTGAGCAAGGGGTCACTCACTCTGTTGTAGTTCCCCGGTCAAGGCACATATGAGAAAATATTCAATGAACAACTAAGATGCCACCACTGTGAGCTGATGCTTTTCATCTCTCTCCCTGTCTGTCTGCCCCTCTCTGTCTCTCTCACTAAAAAAAAATAATAATAATAATTACTACTCTAAGCACCATCACAGAAGATAATCAACAGCTGGAACAATGGTATTTGCCGAGTGCCTAATAAATGACAAGGAAAAATGTATGAAAAATTAAAACCTTCAGTGATGGGAAAGACAATATTAAAGGACCGGGGAGGAGCCACAACCTGGAGAAAATATCTGCACCTGACTATTCTGACACAAGACGTCTCTTCAGCATGAAGAAGTGTCACCGATTCACCCGGAAGAAAACCACCCATCCATTCAAACATGGGCAGAAGTCTGAAGAGACATTCTATCAACATGGACGTCGACGTGACAAGCAAGCATGTGAGAAGATGGCAAATTTTTTTTTTTTAAATCAAGGAATTGCAAAGTAAAAGTAACAACGAGTTGTGACTCTGCACGGATCACAAGAGAGATAATGCAGGAAATGGGAAATGCCATCCCCCTGGCAAGGGCTGGAGTCTCCCCTCCCCCAGCGGAGGGAGGAAGTTGCAGGAGGCCAGTTTCTGTAAGCCGCAGGGAGACTCAAGGCCAAGCCCTCTCCCTCCTCCCCTCTCTCCTGTTTTCTTTCCTCGGTGATAAAAGGCAGTTGGAAAGGTTAATAATGAGCCACGGCATGGAAGTAGCCTGTACTGTTCTTTCTCTTGGACTAACGAGACGCCTGACAAGGCAGAAAACCTAGAAGTCTAACTTACGCGCTGGAATCTATCTGGGGAGACGCAGACCTACACAGAGCAGACTTGTGTGCGCTTTCTATCCACAGCGAACAGGTCTGCACGAGGCTACGGAGCGTCCCACCATTTAACTCCATTCTGACACTGTCTTCCTGGAGTCGGCCCCCGAGGGACCCCAAGGTGAAGAGCTCAGTGTGACAAGACGTCCCCCTTCCGTCCCCACGACCGCTCCTTCAGACGCCAGTCACAAGTCCAGGCGGCCTGTGGGTCCCGTCCAACCAAGGTCCCCAGGATCCACCCGGAGTTGATCTGCTAGAGTGGCTCACGGAACCTGGAGAACATTCTGTTTGCTCGGTCGTGGTTTTCTTATAAAAGGACATAACTCTGCACAGCCAGACGGAAGGAATGCATGGGGCGGGGTCTGGGGAAGGGGCTGGGAGCCCCCACGTCCTCCCCGGGGGTCCCTCTCCCAGCATCTCCCCGAGGTCACCACCTCCCAAGCTCTACCTCCCTTTTCTTTGAGGGCTTTCCTGATGTCAGCATGATTGATTGAGTCATTGACTCCTGGAGATGAAATCAACCTCCAGTCCCTTTCCCCTCCCGGGGGGTCAGGAGTGGGGCTGAGAGTCCCCCCTAATCACAGGGTTGGTTCCCTTGGCCACCCCCCCATCCTCAGGGACTCTGCAGGGGTGGTGGAGACCGGGTTCCTGACGCACAAGGGCAGACAGACTGCAGGGTCCCCTTCTCACGCAGGCAACCCCGGGATTCAAGCTCCCTGCCAGGAACGGAGAGTGAGACCCAGTTTGTGTTTCTCATGAGGAATCTCAACATCACAGGGCAGAGGGGCTCACATAAGACATGTTGGGGGGGTCTTCCTGCAAGCAAAGGAACCCCCTCTTCCGTAGCATCGTCACAATTAGGGGAGACGTGTCTGAGGCCTGCTGCTTGGAAGAGACGTAGCCAGGACCAGCACGTGTCCAAGTCCACTGTCCTCTCATCTACGTCAGGAATACACTGAGAAGTCATCCGAACAGGGCAAGAACTGTCAAGGACAGGAGGAGAGGGGGATGGAGGAGGGAGGGAGGGAGGGAGGAGAGGGGGATGGAGGAGGGAGGGAGGAGGAGGAGGGAGGGAGGGAGGGAGGAGGAGGAGGGAGGGAGGGAGGGAGGAGAAGGAGGGAGGGAGGAGGGAGGGAGGGAGGGAGGAGAAGGAGGGAGGGAGGGAGGAGAGGGGGATGGAGAAGGGAGGGAGGAGGAGGAGGGAGGGAGGAGGGAGGGAGGGAGGGAGGAGAAGGAGGGAGGGGAAGGAGCAGGAGACTGGGGAGGAGGAGGAAGGACCAGCTAGGGTCCACTGTGTTTTTCTCACTCTCTTCCATCATGTCTGCCCCTGTGCTGTGACAGGAGGGTCGTTCCTCGCTCAGCAGTGAAAGTGGACCTGACACAAGACCTTACCCATAAAAGATGTACAGTAAACACCTGTCACTTGACGAGTTAATATTCTTAGTGGATCCGGGGAGGGGAGGTCCTTCAGGGGGGGCTTCACGTTCACGATGATGACACTTAGCTGCCTGATACCTCTGACTCCTTACACAGCTTTCCTAAATGAAGATCTGCATTAGCACTGATCTCATAAGAATGTTTTGTTTGGTTTTTGTTTTTTTAAAAGAAAATATATTAATGAAATGCCTCACTCAAATGTCATCCCATTCAGGTGCCATTTCCAAAATGTCAGGTGTAAATCAACACGATCACTACAGTATTTAATTGTGAGTCCATGCCGCTCGTTTTAACATACGATTTGAATTTCCTCCAGAATGAATTACAAGAGTAACATCAAATATGCATGATTGTAGCACTCTTCGTATGCAAGTGGACGTGTCCCTAAGACACAGCATTCTTAAAATTAGAACCAACATCTTCTGCATAGTACAAAACAGTCGATCCTGTCCTCTCTAAAAACTTAGTCTTTTTTGCCTGACCCGGGGTGGCGCAGTGGATAAAGTGTCGACCTGGAACACTGAGGTCGCCGGTTCAAAACCCTGCACTTGTCTGGTCAAGGCACATATGGGAGTTGATGCTACCTGCTCCTCCCCCCCCCCTCTAAAATGAATAAATTTAAAAAAAAAAAAAAAAACTTAGTCTTTTAGAAAGCAATAAACCTTGGCTAGTTGTAAAGTCTCACTAACAGGTTTTAATGTGCTTATGAATTGACCAACAGTAGGGTGAGGTGATTTTAGGGAAATTTGAAGCTGGTAATGTGAGTTAAATTCATTTAAGAATAATGACACATCAGAAAGACATAGCACACAGAACATTTAAATCGATGGGCACAACTTCATGTTTATTTTCAGGAATCTGTATTTAGAGTCTGTGTAGAACTGAGGTCGGACCAAAGGTAATGAAAATACTAACTGAAATACAATTGGGGGGACTGGATTTTTTTATTATTATTAAGTGAGAGGTAGGGAGGCAGAGAAACAGACTCCCACATGCACCCAACTGGGATCCACCCAGCATGCCCACTAGGGGGCGATGCTCTGCCCATCTGGGGCATCACTCCATTGCTCAGCAACTGAACTATTTTTAGCACTTGAGGCAGAGCCATCCTCAGTGCCCGGGACAACTTTGCTTCAATCTAGCCATTGCTGCATGAGAAGAAGAGAGAGAGAGAGAGAGAGAGAAGGAGGAGGAGGGGTGGAGAAGAAGATGGGTGCTTCTCCTGTGTCCTCTGACTTTATCTCGAACCTGGGACTTCCACACGTTGGGCCCACGCTCTACCACTGAGCCACCTGGCCAGGTCCTGGATTACTTTTTAATAGAGTAGGTGGTCAATCACAAAAGGGAAAATACTGAAGAAGTGCCACGGTATTTTTTATAAAAGAAACTTGGTAACTGAACATGAAGATTCCTTTCCTTGATGGAACAGAACTGCTTGAAAGTCGCATTTGAAACACACGGCACTCCCACCGGGAGGCATCGATCAGCTCCGCGCCTTTGCCTTCCAAAGCCTCAGGTTCCCAACGTAATTAAATCATCCTTTACCCGACAGGAACGGGCAGGGCAACACACCTTTTTAAATTAAATACTGTACTAACATCCAAACATTTATCAAGTGAGGATCCACGTCGCATTTACCCGTGAAATATTAAAAATCCGCACCCTACTCTTCAAAGTGAAGAAGATGGTTGGTCCTCTCTGGGAGCTCCGTCGGAAGGAAAATCAGATTTTTGTGGGAGGGGCGGCAGAAGGAAGCAACACATTTCTACAGCAGCATTTGCAGGGAGAGGGGACAGCCTGCGCTGGGCCCTGATTTCTGAACCAGCCATGGCGTAGCCCGGGGTTCATCCCCTGGTCAGCTGTGCCCGGCCTGCTGCCCCTGCAGAGAGCTGGGTCGCTCCGCCACCCAAACACGGCGCCCGCACCCCTCCGCCGCCGAGCACCGCGCCCGCACCCCTCCGCCGCCGAGCACCGCGCCCGCACCCCCTCTGCTGCCCGAGCACCGCGCCCGCACCCCTCCGCCGCCCGAGCACCGCGCCCGCACCCCTCTGCTGCCCAAGCCTGTGCCCGCACCCCTCCGTCACGGCGGTGCTTTCATGGCCGTTCTGACAGAGAGCAGCACGTCTCCACATTTCCTCTCTGTTTTCCTCCGTAAGATCTTCACGGGTCAAGGTGTTCACGCACTGGATCCCGGACGCCAGGACTAGAGCGCGGTCCGCCTTACGCACACCCCACAGTGCTGTGCGTGACCGTGCGGGGAGTGAACGGATACACACAAAGGGTCTAGAGAAATCCACGCACAGGTGTCCACCGCGCTCGGAAAGCAGAGAGTTCCTGTGAAACCCGCCCTCCAACAAAACCCGGGGGGGGGGGGGGGCACAAAGCAGCCAACACCTTAGAGCGCACCTTGCTGATGAGGCCCAGTGGGGAGGAGGCCCAGACACCCGCAGACTCGGTTCAGAGCTCTGAGCCTGGTTGAGGCCCAGTGGGGAGGAGGCCCAGACGCCCGCAGACTCGGTTCAGAGCTCTGAGCCTGATTGAGGCCCAGTGGGGAGGAGGCCCAGACGCCCGCAGACTCGGTTCAGAGCTCTGCGCCTGATGCTGAGTTGCTGAGCATGGTTCCCAGGCGGCGGCTTGGTCACTCTTCACATTAGTACCACATTAAACATCCGGGGGGGAGTCCCTTCCCCAGTACGTCCTCTATAACACCCCAACTGTGCAAGCAGAGCAGGGGGAGAATGAACGGGAAGGCTAGCCATGAACAGCGACCGGGAGGAGACGGCCATGGCTCACAGTGCACCAGTCAGTGGGCGTTCCGATGCGATGATGGTCGTGTTGTCATCATAAAATACCTCAGACCTGGCGGGGACTTAAACAACAGGAACTTCTTGTCTCACAGTCGTGGAGGCTGGAAGTCCGGGACCCAGCTGTCAGCAGGACTGGCTTCTCCTGAGGACTGTCCCGCTGGCTGGCGGATGGCCGCCTCCTGGCTGTGACCTCACGTGGCCTTTCCTCTGAGCACACACGACCCTGTGGCCTCTCCCTTTTCCTCAGAAGCAGCCCAGTCCCACTGAGGGGAGCCTCACCGTATGGTCTCACTTCACCTTCATCCCCTCCTTGCAGGATGTGTCTCCAAAGAGAGTCCCACTCTGAGCAGGAGGGCAGGCTCTGAGAGCTGGGTGCGACTCAGCTCCTAACGATGTACCGTCTCATTGTTGCCTGGACCCAGCACAGTGGGCCTGTCTCACACTGGTATGTTGTGAAATTGTTTTTTTGGGTTTTTTTATTTATTCATTTTAGAGAGGGGAGAGAGGGCGAGAGGGTGGGGAGCAGGAAGCATCAACTCCCATATGTGCCTTGACCAGGCAAGCCCAGGGTTTTGAACTGGCGACCTCAGCATTCCAGGTTGATGCTTGATCCCACCGCGCCACCACAGGTCAGTTCTCAACAGACAGTTGTCTGATCCTGCAGTCACATTCAGAGAGTCCCTTCAGAGCAGCTCGGTCTTGCCGTGGTTCTCTCCCCAGAATCTTGCAAGCCTCGTGTTCACAACATTAAATGATAACCCCTTACAACGGGGGCTGTATCCCGTGTCTGCGACTACGGGCTTGCAGACAGTCCCAGGAAGGACTCTCCACAATCAGGTTTTCTCTGCGGAGTCCACAGGGGCGATGTCTGCATCCCCCCCCCACCCCGTTCCCCTGGGGACCCTCTCTCCTCTCCTCTCCTCCTGGGGAGAACGGCTGGATATTCTCACGAACGTGGCTAACTCCTTCTCACTAGCTTTATAGTTGCTTTCAAGAAGGGACCCTCATTTTATTTTTCTCTGTGATGTTTACTATCTCTACCGCAATGCTTTGCTCGTAACAAAGCTCTGTGTAGGTATCAATAATCAATAACAATCAATAATCAATAATAAAGCACCATGTCTTGATCAACGTGCGTTATAAATCAGTTTGGGCAGGTAATTCGTGGCAGGACTGTTCCTTTGGGAGTGAGACAGTCTTTCGCGTCCAACACGAGAGACTCGGCTCCTGCTCTTCTCGGTGTAAACAACCCTCATTGGCCACGGGTGGCTTTCCAAAAACTTTCTGTGTCGTTTGAAAATTGAGACAGAAAACGGAGGCAGTTTCTCCCGGAAACAGTCACAGAGAAGCGTGGGGAGGTGCCTGGGCTGCAGTTTAACCCAGTTTAGCTGAGCTGGTGTTGAACTTTTGGGAGGGGAGGCCGGAGAAGGTGCTGCCTGAGGACACTGAGAGGTCCTCAAAGAACACAGGGGTCCCCAAAGAACACAGGGGTGCCCACAGTTAAAAAAGAAAACCATCTGATTTTCAGTTCTCTGTGTTAGGGCATTATTGTGTCTTAGGGAGAAAAATAGCTAAAATGGCGTTTCTGTTTTTCTTTGCTTATATCTAAAACGGAATGGAAACATACCCAAGCCAGAGGCTCTCGTCTCTGGAAGCAGAAGATTTAGGGGTTTATGATGCCTAATGAGAGCAGCGGTTCCGGGAAAGGGGGGAACTCCTTCCCTGGTTCTATTGGGAGGGGACCCTGCCCGTTCCTGAGAGGGGCTGCCGTCCTCTGAACACGTACCTACAAGTTGCCTTGAGAAGGAGTGGGATTAGGAGCTCGGCTGTCTCAGAATGTGTCTGTTTATAAGGTGACCAACTTTTTCACAATGGAGAGGACAAAAATAAATCAAAGAAAACAATATTGTAAATAAAAGAAACATGTCATTCACTGTAACAGTAATACACTATAATATTCCTCCTTCCCCTCCTCCTCCTCCTCCTCCCCCTCCTTCCCCTCCACCTCCTCCTTCTCCTCCCCCTCCTCCCCCTCCTTCTCCTCCTCCTCCTCCTCCTCCCCCTCCTTCCCCTCCTCCTCCTCCTCCTCATTTATAAATGCATAATAAAAACACTTGTAATGTTTTATATTGTAAATATGCTTACATGCCTATTAATTTTTAATAATAATGGTAAGAAAAAAAAGTACTCGTTTAGATACAAATACGTCACATCGCACACAATGGATCGACTCTGCATCAATCAAATACAGACATTTACCGACTAGTCTTCCAGTATCAAAAAGGAGGACAGGTAGGAGGACACTTTTCCAGGGAGGACGGAACTTACAAAAGAAAGACTGTCCTCCCTAAAGGAGGACTATTGGTCACCTTACTGTTCACTCCTATTATTGAACGAGAGGTAGAAGGAATAACACCCAGAAAGGTAAGAACAGCAAAGGTGAGAATTGCCAACGTGTTTTTTTTTTCCCTCAGGATGAGGAGATTTTCCCACCTAGGTAGCTCATTGACTTCCCTCGGACGTCTGAGAACCAGATGAGCAATGTGATCACCCGGTGGATCTCCTCCATGAGCAATGGTCAGACTTGCAGTGATCACCCGGTGACCAGATCAGGGGCTAGCTTCCTAGTTGGCAGTGGAGGCCTGAGGGACCTACCTGCCCCTGCCTGCTGTCATTGGAACCCATAACATCAACCTGAACTTCCGCAAATACTCAACCACATTGGGGCTCAGCATTTCCAGTCTAATGAGATTGTTATTTAGGGTAGAAAATCTCTGATACTTCATAGCTCTAGAATTTATTGTTTGTTTAATTTTCAATTGATTGAGGCAAGGGGAAAGAAAAAGAGGGAGGGAAGGGAGGGAGAGAGGGAGAGAAAGGGAGAGAGAGGGAGGGAGGGAAGGAGGGAGGGAGGGAGGTAGAAAGGGAGGGAGGGAGGGAGAGGCATCAACTTGTTGATCCACTTAGTTGTTCATTTAGTTGTACACTCATTGATTGCTCTCATACATGCCCTCACTGGGGATCAAACCTGCGACCTTGGTGCACTGGTGGATGCTTTATCCACTGAGATACCTGGCCAGGGCCTTTAGAATCCTTGCATTAAAATAAGAGCATCAAGTCTAGTACAATAACACACGTTTAGTGTTTGAACCACGTAAGATCACTTTAAAAGTTTTTAGATTAGCTTTCTCCAGTATTTGAAATTTATTATTTATTTGATTTGTATTTGTGTGTGTGTGTGTGTGTGTGTGTGTGTGTGTGTGTGTGTGGCTGTTCCTTGTTCTAATTAAATAATTATTTATTTGTTCTGGCAAAAACCTAAAGCGTACGCATGTTTCTCAGGACCCCACACGACTGGCTCAGGAATGTCATTGTCTTTCCACCGCGTCTCTTAGTCATTATCAACTTTCAGGAGCACTTCCAAGCTGGTGTCCCTCAAAGAAACATCACAAGGGAGGTCTCCCGCCGACACCTCCTGGGGTCCGTCCACATGGAAGCTACCGGAACTTGTCCTTGGGAAGGACCCCTGCGACCCTGCCCGCACCCGTACCTGTCACACCACCTTGTTCACGCGGCCAGTGTACCTGACTGTGTTCTAAGGAAAGAAGGCGGCGTATTCAGTGTCTCACACACTGTTTAGAGAATAGATTTGTTTTTCCCTCTTCTGAATGTGACATCAGAAGTATACAAGCCAGTTGCGAATCAGCTAAGTGCCACTACAGGCCGTCGTCTCGGGGGCGCAGGGCATGGGGACAGAAGCAACCTCTCACTGGAACCAGGTAAAGCGTGACAGCCAGCGCACGTTTGGTAGAAGCGGGTGCGTTTCCATCTCTCCCGGAAACTGGACGAACTCAAAGTTTTTCCTTTCTCTTTTATCACTCCCCCCCCCCTCTTTTACATGTCTTAGACCTTGAGCGAAGTCTTTCATCTGAAAATTCATAGACTTAAACCTTCTTAAAACGCATGGCGGTGGGTCTGAACGCCCATTTGGGCAGATGTTCCTGAGAAGCCCCTCTGTTCGGCGCTGTTTGAATTCTTCTCAGATGAGTTCAAAGGAGGTTTGGAACACGCACTCTGCTTCCAGTCCCTAAGACGGAGGACAGTTCTGAAGCCTCCTCTTCATTAAACGGGCCACATCCACGGCATGAAACAGAATGGAAGATGTGACCAAGGACAGTAATGACACGCTCTGAACCTTGGAGCTCACACCAGGGAATCTTGTTTGAGATGAAATATTTTGGAGCTGACGATATTTGTCATTTGGAAGGTACCCCGTGTGTACCATCTAGTTAAATTAAATTGATGCAGTCTTCTCTCGGTATCCACAGGGGACTGGGTCCAGGACCCACGGATACCAGCCTCTGGGTGTTCAAGTGCCTTATGTAAAGGAGTGTGGGATTTGCATATAACCCACCAGTCTCCTCCCTTATACTTTAAGTTATGTCTACATTGCTTATAATACCTCATGCAGTGTAAATGCTATTTGCATAGTTGTCATACTATATTGCTTAGGGACCGACTTTCTCGAGTTTTTTGGCTTTGTTTTTTTTAGCATTGTGGATCCACAGTGAATTGAAGCTATGGGTTTGAGAGTCATGAATAGGAAGGGAGGACTGTGTAATTTTATTTGACTCTATTTTATTCTATTCTGTTCGGTCCGCCCCCCACTCTACCCAAGTTACACTAACAGGGCGCTCAGTGTGTTTAAGGGAAAGCACTGGGAATTGCAGAAAACTATCATTATGCCGCTAGCTGTCAGAGAGTCAGCACCCCATGTTTCTGCCGGGGAGGCATGCTGAACGAATTTTCCTGGGGCCGAGGAAAAGGCCCAGCCTCGGAAGGTCCTGTACAGGTGGTAATGCATTTGCCTCCCTGAACGCATATGTTTATTTCAAGAATGAGACGTGGAGACTCGGGGACGTTTCAGAGCTCGGACAGGAAGGAATGCTTGTCTGATCTCACCTGCTACCATTCATTTCTATTCCAGAAGACCTGAATCTGGGGCCCGTCCTCCGCTCTCCCCAAGGAACTTCTTACACTAGGAAGCGGGGGGTTCCTTCCCTTCCTGAGGTGGGCAGCCACAGCTGTGCGTCTCCCAGCTGAGTTCCCTCGCTCATACTTTGGGGATCCCTCACTGATGGCATAGAGGGACCCTGATACCTGCAGGGTGACATCTGGCTCTTACCACATCCGTCCAGGTCGGGAATGATTGGGGACGAGACAACCTGGGTAATTATGGCTCTAGCAGGAAGCAACGCTCTGTCCCTGGGCCAGAAATCGCCTTCAGAATAACTCAAATGGATTGATCGACTGATCCATCAACAACAGATGGGTGTTGGTCGCTGGACAGATGTTGACTAGCTAGAGACAGATATTACAGGAGGCAGATTGTACATGTCCTAAGAAAAATAACAGGAGTAGAGGGGATTCAGGGAAGGGCGCATTGCCAATGGTCGAGGGTCATGTGAGTAGATACTGTGACGTCACTGGCCCTTTCGGACGACCTAGAGCGCTGACCGGAATGAACCAGCCAACTCGAGGGAGTAACAGGAACCCCTGGGGCGAGGTCTTGGCAGAGTCTAAATTAGAGCCGTACCCGTGGGAGGTGCAGTTAGAAAGATGGAGACCATTTTGGAAAGGTGGGGGTGGCTTCAACTTTGAGACACACATGTCCAGTTTTGAGTAAATTGGAAGCTAGCTCAGATTATTGAAAGAATGGCATGATCAGAGACTTTGTTCTCATTCTCAAAGGGTTTGTCTCGCAGACCCGGGTCAACCGCCCATTCTGTAGGCTGACGTGCGTTATTTCCTTGGAAACTCAAATGGTGATTTCAAGTGACCCAACGGTATTTGCTCTCTCTAGGGCCGGCCCCACCATCTCACGATTTTCCTAGGAAACCTGGGTTGCGTTCAGTAGCCGAACAATACTGTCGGGGTACGAACTCGGACCTCCAAATGCTTTAAACTCAGCTAGTTGGCAAAATGAGCCATCTCAGAAATGCCTAATGCTGACGAGTCTATGTCATTGAATAGCCCGTATTATTTTGTGAGAGCTGCTATAGCAACGCCCCACAGGGTGGGGGAGCTTAAAAACAGACATTTCATTTCCTTCAGTCCTGGAGGCTGGAGTCCAAGGTCCAGGTGTCGGCAGGGCTGTGTCCTCCTGTGGCCTCTCCTCTGGGCACGTCCCTGATGCTTCTTCCTCTTCTGGTGAGGACATGCGTCCAGTGGGATGAGACCCCAACCTGGAGACCCCAACCTGGGAGGCTCATTTTAATTAAATCACCTCTTTAAAGGCCTTATCTCCAAATACAGTCCCATGGGGGTTTAGAGCTTCCGCGTGTAATTTTGAGGAAACACAAACTTGTGTCTCTTGAGTATTTGTGATGCTTCAACCGTGTCTCCTGACGTCCGCAGGCGTGTTGGTCCAGAAGCATCGTGTTGTCATCGGTTACAGTGCCCACGACATGGCGGCTCTCAGATCATGTTACTTTCCAGCCTGCTTTGCACATTCAAGCAAAGGTGCGGGAGAGAGACTGCCGTTCAGTGAGGTGGTCAGAGTCTCTCTCTCCTTTTTCTTTTAAACCCTTCATTTGCTGCGTTTTCTTGAGTTTGGTGGAAAATGAGCAGACGAGCAGATCTTTCCATGGAAGTGGTTAGAGCACTTTTTTTTTTTTTTTGTATTTTTCTGAAGCTGGAAACGGGAGAGACAGTCAGACAGACTCCCGCATGCGCCCGACCGGGATCCACCCGGCACACCCACCAGGAGGCGTCGCTCTGTCGTGACCAGAGCCATTCCAGCACCTGGGGCAGAGGCCTAGGAGCCATCCCCAGCACCCAGGCCATCTTTGCTCCAATGGAGCCTCGCTGTGGGAGGGGAAGAGAGAGACAGAGAGGAAGGAGAGGGGGAGGGGTGGAGAAGCAGATGGGCGCTTCTCCTGTGTGCCCTGGCCGGGAATCGAACCCGGGACTTCTGCACACCAGGCCGACGTTCTATCACTGAGCCAATCGGCCAGGGCCGGTTAGAGCACTTTTGAGAAACATATGAAAGAAATCACTTCCCAACTTTACTGTGTTTGTTTTGTTTTGTTTTTCTTATAACAACAACAGACATTAAGGTTTGAGGATATTTGGTTTGGTTTATATTATCATAAAATAATTTATGAAAGTAATTTTCTGTTTGGCTGAACTCTTAACGTGGGTTGCCTTTATTCATCTGCCTTTCTATTCATAAAAATAATATAGGCATTTAAAATTCTCTTTTTTAGTCCCAAATTAAGGTGTCTCTTCTGTGGACACCAGTTGTGAAACCCTCCATGAACAAACATGGTCCGGTACTGGCAACCACCATGTGACGTCAGGTGCACGTGGACAAGCAGAGGCTATTAGACCAACGTGATGATGATGAAGGAGGAGGAGGAGGAGGAGGAGTAAGAAGAGGAGAAGGAGGAGGAGGAGGAGGAGGAAGAAGAGGAGGAGGAGGAGGAGGAGGAAGAGGAGGAGGAGGAGGAAGAGGAAGAGGAGGAGGAAGAGGAGGAAGAGGAGGAAGAGGAGGAGGAGGAGGAAGAGGAGGAAGAGGAGGAAGAAGAGGAGGAGGAGGAAGAGGAGGAGGAGGAGGAGGAGGAAGAGGAGGAAGAGAGGAGGAGGAGGAAGAGGAGGAAGAGGAGGAGGAGGAAGAGGAGGAGGAGGAGGAAGAGGAGGAAGAAGAAGAGGAGGAGGAGGAAGAGGAGGAGGAAGAGGAGGAAGAAGAAGAGGAGGAGGAGGAAGAGGAGAAGAAGAAGAGGAGGAGGAGAAAGAGGAGGAAGAAGAAGAGGAGGAGGAGGAAGAGGAGAAGGAGGAGGAGGAGGAAGAGGAGGAGGAGGAGGAAGAGGAGGAGGAGGAGGAAGAGGAGGAAGAAGAGGAGGAGGAGGAGGAGGAAGAAGAAAAGGAGGAGGAGAAGGAGGAAGAGGAGGAGAAGGAGGAAGAGGAGGAGGAGGAGGAGAAGGAGGAAGAGGAGGAGGAGGAGAAGGAGGAAGAGGAGAAGAAGAAGAAGTAGAACTACTGGTCTTTGGCTTAAAGCAGTGGTCCCTAAACCCCGGGCCGTGGACTGGTACCGGTCCGTAGGCCATTTGGTATCGGTCCACAGAGAAAGAATAAATAACTTACATTATTTTCGTTTTATTTATATTTAAGTCTGAATGATGTTTTATTTTTAAAAAATGACCAGATTTCCTCTGTTACATCCATCTAAGACTCACTCTTGACGCTTGCCTCGGTCACATGATACATTTATCCGTCCCACCCCAAAGGCCAGTCCGTGAAAATATTTTCTGACGTTAAACCGGTCTGTGGCCCAAAAAAGGTTGGGGACCACTGGGTTAGAGCATCCTGTCCACGAGTGGCACATGCAAAGTGATTGTGAAACTTCTTACAGCAGCAAACATTTTTTGCAAATGAGCATTGTTAATTAAATTACTAAGGGCCTCATTCTTAAGCCAGATGGAAGACTTAGGAATGAAAAACAGGCCAATTGTCCACTGGGACATAAAAACCAACCAGTTGTGTCTCGGTGTGCTTGTAAACGTGTGCTCCTCTTGGGACCCAGGGCGGTGCAGAGCTGGGACACGCTCAGGCTGAGTCCCAGGAGGTGATTCCGTCAGAGTGACCGACGTGAGGATGGGCCCCACCTGGTGATGGGGAGTTTTTGCACAAGAAGACTACCAAGAAGATCTTAGTCTTTCCAACATTCATAACCCTTATTTTGGTTGGTCTTAAGGGAAATGCCTCTCTGGGTTAGGGAAAACAAAAAATCTCCAGAAAAGAAAAGAAACGATTTCTCTGGCAACTGCTTTGAAAACAATAACAGTTGCGGACGGCTCGGCTGAGACTGCGTGGAGACACGGGGTTGCAGGAGGAGGTGCGCACGGGCTGAGACACGGGGTTGCAGGAGGAGGTGGGCACGGGCTGAGACACGGGGTTGCGGGAGGAGGTGCGCACGGGCTGAGACACGGGGTTGCAGGAGGAGGTGCGCACGGGCTGAGACACGGGGTTGCAGGAGGAGGTGGGCACGGGCTGAGACACGGGGTCGCAGGAGGAGGTGGGCACGGGCTGAGACACGGGGTTGCAGGAGGAAGTGGGCACGGGCTGAGACACGGGGTTGCAGGAGGAAGTGGGCACGGGCTGACACGGGGTTGCAGGCGGAGGTGGGCACGGGCTGAGCCATGGGGTTGCAGGAGGAGGTGGGCACGGGCTGAGACACGGGGTCGCAGGAGGAGGTGGGCACGGGCTGAGACACGGGGTTGCAGGAGGAGGTGGGCACGGGCTGAGACACGGGGTTGCAGGAGGAGGTGGGCACGGGCTGACACGGGGTTGCAGGAGGAGGTGCGCACGGGCTGAGACACGGGGTTGCAGGAGGAGGTGGGCACGGGCTGACACGGGGTTGCAGGAGGAGGTGCGCACGGGCTGAGACACGGGGTTGCAGGAGGAAGTGGGCACGGGCTGACACGGGGTTGCAGGAGGAGGTGGACACGGGCTGAGACACGGGGTTGCAGGAGGGGGTGGGCACGGGCTGAGACACGGGGTTGCAGGAGGGGGTGGGCACGGGCTGAGACACGGGGTTGCAGGAGGAGGTGCGCACGGGCTGAGACACGGGGTTGCAGGAGGAGGTGCGCACGGGCTGAGACACGGGGTTGCAGGAGGAGGTGGGCACGGGCTGACACGGGGTTGCAGGAGGAGGTGGGCACGGGCTGAGACACGGGGCTGCAGGAGGAGGTGGGCACGGGCTGAAAGGCACCAGATTTGGAGCAAAATTCAGGTAGACTCAGACTTTTCCTTCCTAAGCCGTGGGCTTAGAGAACTTCGAATATAAAAAATGTAAATATTCATTAAATGAACTAAAGGAACCACACTCATCCCCTGGTTCCGGCCACAGTGAGGTCACCGGCATCCGACGCAGCCCCTCCCAGGAAGTGACTACAGAATCTGGACACTATAGAAACAGGGACTGCCACAGGCAGTCGTGCGAGGGTGTGAGGGACCCATGTGGGCTGTTCTGGGGGTGTGGTCATCGTGTGCTGGGGAGACCCCACAGGCGGGCTGCAGTCAGAGGGGAAGGTTGTGGGCTATTCTGAGACTATATAAGCTAAGTATTAACAGCATCACAAGAGACCGAGAAATCCACAAGCAAAGTGGGAATTTTAGCACAGGCACCCCAGAATGGCAGACAGCGAGTATGTGGAAAGCTGTAACTGTGTAGATCTGAACAGCTCTGCTAACAACCTTGTTCATATGACATGATACATATGCACATACATGTGTCATATGTGCTATACCCAATAACAATAGAGCTCAAATTATTTTCTTTATTTTTTTCTTCTTTTCCAAGTGAGAGGAGGGAAGATAGTAAGACAAATTTTCATATGCACCCCAACTGGGATCCACCCAGCAACCTCTGTCTGAGGCTGACACTTTGCCCATCTGGGGCCGATGCTCACAACCAAGCTATTTTTAGCACCTGAGGAGGAGGCTTCACGGAGCTATCCTTACAACCTGGGGCTGATACACTCCAAACAATCAAGTCATGGCTGTGGGAAGGAAAGAGAGGGAACAGAGATAAAAAGAGAGAAAGAGGGGGGAGGAGAAGCAGATGGTTATTTCTGCTGTGTGCCCTGACCAAAAATCAAACCTGAGACTTCCCCACCCCAGGCTGACACTCCACCACTAGGCCAGCTGGCCAAGGCCAAATTCAGATTATTTTCAAATGCTCTTAGAGTGTTTACTAATATTTTCCCTGTGTTGATTAATAAAACAATCCTCAAATTTCCCAGATTTTAAATCATTCTGACTGTGATCTTTGAGGAGCATGGATTGACCTAGACATCACTAACAGACAGATAAGCAGAAGCTCACCCACAGATTAGAAAGTATGCCACACATTTCACAATAATCTCCGATTTAAAAATTCAAAGCATCATTTAGGAAAAAAGACATTTTAAATCAATCACAATGAAATTTCAAAATATAGTAGCACCTTGAGATACAAACAGACCAACATATGAATTTTTTTTAAGATACGAGTTGCGACTTGGTCTGTATTTTTGTTCAAGATCCAAGCGAAATTCCAAGATACGAGTAGTGATTCGGGAAGCTGCTGCTAGTTGGCGCGTTGACGCACGGGTCCAGTATTGGCAGTTTGATATACGAGTTGACTGATGAGCTCAGTTACAGAACAAATTAAATTCATATCTCAAGGTACCACTGTACCAACATGTGTGGATAAAGGGAACGCTCAGAGGAAAATTTATGACAATAACTATATTAGGAAAAAAGAAGACTAGAGTGAAATGTCTAACCTTCCACCTGAAGATGCTAGAAAAACGGGAGCAAACGCGACAGCAAGTCAAAAAATGAAAATAAGGGTGAGAGCAGAAATCAATGACAGGAGGGAGGGAGGGGCTGTCTCCACCCCGATGATATCCACAGTGCCTGACGAAGGTGCGGGCACTCACCTGCCACTTCCTAGTTTTCAAATAACATCACGCAGGTGCTGAGACGCCGGACACCCCGGCAGAGCAGCCTGGCGCAGGTGACACGAAGTGGAAGAGCTCCCACAGGCACGTGTGAGTTCTCTGTGCTGACAGTGGGGACCTCTGTCCAGGAAGACGCCGTTAGTCTCCCAGACAGACCCAGTGAGGTTTGTCCCCTTAGTTCGTGTGGGAACACCGACACGCAGAAACGCGGAGGGTCCTGCCCACTGTCACGGGACAGAGACGCAGAACTGAAACTTTAACCTTGGCGGTCTGCTGCTTGAGTATGTCCCCTTCATCATGCATTCCACCTCTTCACATACGTGTTCAACATCTGACTGTGCTAGCTAAGTTATTTCTCTTCTTGACTTTATGTGTTAGTACTCTGGTACAGAAGAATCCAGATAGCATGGAAATTATCTTTCTGTAGTATCCCTCCCTTGATCCACACTTGAGAGAAGGAAATAGTATGCTTCCATCTTTGGATAACCTTGATTGAAATAGCACCCAAGACATGACATTATCTTCTGTCTATCTATCTATCTATCTATCTATCTATCATCTATCTATTATCTATCACCTATTATCTATCTATTTATCTATCTATCATCTGTCTATTATCTATCTATCTATCTATCTATCTATTATCTATCTATCTCTGTCCTGAACAACTTATACCTTCTATGGGTCATTTATCTAAATGTACTTTTTTTGTGTGTGTGACAGAGAGAGGGACAGATAGGGACAGACAGGAAGGGAGAGAGATAAGAAGCATAAATTCTTCATTGCGGCAGCTTAGTTGTTCATTGATTACTTTCTCATGTGTGCCTTGACCAGGGGGCTACAGCAGAGCGAATGACCCCTTGCTCAAGCCAGCAACCTTTGAGCTCAAGCCAGTAACCATGGGTCATGTCTACAATCCCCACGCTTTAGCCAGCAACCTCAGGGTTTTGAACCTGGGTCCTCTGTGTCCCAGTCCGACACTCTCTCCACTGTATCACTGCCTGGTCAGGCTAAATGCATGTTAAAAGAACTTTTGGGCCCTGGCCGGTTGGCTCAGTGGTAGAGCGTCGGCCTGGCGTGTGGAAGTCCCGGGTTTGATTCCCAGCCAGGGCACACAGGAGAGGCGCCCATCTGCCTCTCCACCCCTCCCCCTCTCCTTCCTCTCTGTCTCTCTCTTCCCCTCCCACAGCCAAGGCTCCATTGGAGCAAAAGATGGCCCGGGCGCTGGGGATGGCTCATTGGCCTCTGCCCCAGGCGCTAGAGTGGCTCTGGTCGCGACAGAGCGATGCCTCGGATGGGCAGAGCATCGCCCCCTGGTGGGTGTGCCAGGTGGATCCCGGTTGGGCGCATGCGGGAGTCTGTCTGACTGCCTCCCCGTTTCCAGCTTCAGAAAAATCCAAAAAAAAAAAAAAGAACTTTTGACGAGAAATAAAGTCATTTTTTGATGTAAAGTGAAAAATTTTCTGAGTAATTAAAAGAGTAGAACATCAGAAATATTGAACAATCGTTGCATTTTTTAAAATGTAACAATCCTTGCTCTAAGTAATTTATAGTCATCTTCTGAACTAGTGGGAAAGTTAGTCAGTGGCTTCCCTGTCAAACGATGTTCCCCAACAAAAGAAATGTTTCACTCAGTCTTAATGATCAGCTACAAACTTATAACCTTCATATCCTTTCCAGCAGAGAGCTAAAAATATCATCAAAGGATGAAATGCACCACTCCTGAAATTTATTCTCAGTCAGCTAAGTTTTCCCCATTCCTCTTGGGTAAGCAAGACCCGACCCCGGGTCACAGCCTGTTTGAACACAGACAGAGAACGTCGATTATAATTTTGTTCCTCTTCCGAAGGATCAAACTCGAGGTTAATAGAATCACACTGAATAATGAAGGAGAACGTCCAGACAGATTTTATTAAAAACAACATGACCTCTTAAAATTCAATTATACATGTCCCCAATAAAAAAAAGTTTAACTCATTTATACCAACTCATCCAAACACTGTGAAATAAATCATTCTGGTCTTCCGTAGTCACGCTGGCATTATTCTGAAATTGGCTCCGTTTTATACAATCACGTTGGAGAAACACGTCACCGTTCTTTAGTTTGATATGAACCTTTTAGAAGATCCGTCTGCCGAAATGTTTGCAAAGGGCGTTACCTCGTTTAATAAAAGTCTCCATACTCCGTCAATAAGCAGTATAAAAGTGTGGGTTTTTTTTTTCTTTTTCTCATTGCAGGTGCACAGAAGAGGCCGTCAGATTCGTCCTCAGTGGCATGGGACCATCATCTCTGACGCGCTTATTTATCCCGACTTTTCTCCATGTTTCCATGGCAATATTAGTTGGCGACCTTCTCCTTGATGAACCGTCGCTCTTGTTACCAACCCATCCCGCGTGTGCGCTTACCTGTAGCCTCGTCTCCTACGGAAACTCCGCGGTGCCCGGTGAAACCCCCGTGGTCCCGGCGGGGACGGTCCTCGCTCTCTTAATGGTTGCCTAGGGTTTGGTTCCACTTGAAAGTGTTTTCTCCGCCCCTTCGAAGCTGAACTTGTAATCCTCGTTAAGGATTCAGTTGAGGGAAAACCTTTCTTTCCCCGAGAAATTTTAGAGCTCATGTCCTGAGCTCTGCAGGGACACGCCATGGGACTCCCTCTGCGGAGTCAGGTGACCAGCATTCGCCGGTAGAAGCCATGGATGTCTGTACTGGGAAGCTCCGTGCCCCTGTCTGTCTCTGTCACAGTCACCAGGCTGCTGCGTCGATGGCCTGGCGGCCTGCTTGTCACACTTCTGCCCCGGCAGGTAGCAGAATGCCCGGCTCAGCGGGCGGTGGATAGAGTCTGAGGGATAGAGAACCAGGTATTCATGGCGTCTCCTGGAGATCTCCACACCCACCTGCGATGCTGCAGCTGCTGCTGCTCAGGCCCCCCGAGGGTCCCCCGACCTGAACTTCCTGCCTCTTTGAAAGAATTAAATCTGACTAATCTGCATGTGGGGCTTGTTATACTGGTTTCCAGGGTAAAAAGATCGGCTCCTTCAAAACTTACTTAGTAATCCCCGTCCCTAACCCAGTCAACTGCAGAAGAGCTATAAAAGGAATATTTTTTTGACAAGGAACTATTTTAATAAGGGAGAGTCATGTTCCCTTAAGAGTTTTTTAGAAATTACGGTTTGTCCCAATTATGTTTTTATTTTATTCCTAAATGCCTTAATGAAAAAGCATGCAAAGCACCAAATACGAGACAATAAGACTGCACATATATCTTGGGAAATTTATTTTATGATAAGTTTGTTATCATAACAAACAAAAAATGTTTTGATAGCTGTAGCATTTAAATCTATCCTTGGGAATAGAAAGTCTCTCTCTCTCTCTTTCTCTCTCACTTACTTAAAAGGGGCAATTTCCTGTCTGACTTGTTTTCTTACATTTATTTCCCTCCTGACACTTCACTCGAAGCATCAGTCTTGATTACAAACGCCCATTTTAAAGTTTGTAGGCAGTAAAAAAAATTACTGCTTGCTATCTCCTCCAATGTGATTTCCTCGGGAAACGCATGCAGATGGGAGCCTTTGGCTCCCGCGGGGGCTCTCCCACGGGGGAGGGGGCCACCACGTCCCGTCCTTCTGATCGTTTCTGGTTGTTCCCAACCCCTCGCCCACACATCCTTCAGCAACCCAAGGCCAGCCTCGCCGGACACCGTGAAGGGTTGCACGTCAGGCTGTGTGCACCTGCTCGCTGCGGCAAAGCCAGCTGCTGCAACCGCGTGTGTAGCATTTTCCTGTGGACGTTAGGGAGAAGGAAATCCCAGGTTAGAATCACTATGGAGTCCGTCACTTGAGGGCCCACCGTGCTTTGCAGGATGACGTCGGTTGCCGGGTTCGGATATTTCTGAATTGCAATCCCAGTTGTGATCGAAGAGCTTGTGTCTTTGGGGACGTCCATCAGCTCTGCTGATCTTGGGGGCCTATGGATCGGTGTGGACGCTCGCGCAGCCCAGGTTTACGACGTGAAGTAACGTGGGGTGACACGGCCCAGCAAGCAGGTCCTACCTTCCTTGTCACTCACATTCCTGAAGTCAGGGGCTTCTTCCCCTGTGGAACAGTCTCCAGACACGTGTCGCCACAGAATTCTGACGGGTGGCCTTAGAGCTTTCCCAGGGTACGGAGACTGACCTTTTACTGAAGGGCTTGGAAGAACTGGGTGGAGCCCACTCAGGGAAGTGAGTGTGGAGAGGAGGCACCTCTGTGCTGGACCCAGAGCCGTTTCCTAAAGCCCCGACTCTGTGCAGGATCGGAAAACACACCCTATTCTGCTGCAGGGCTTTAAAAAATGGGGCTACGCTAATGGGAAGGACCAGGGTGGTAACGAAAGAGCAAGGAGAATAGACTGCCTCCGGACGGAGTCCCTTTGGGGAAGTGGCCCAAGTACGGACGTGAAAGCTGTCCTTGTCTGGATGGTGACCAGGACCTCGTCACGCACTGCTCTCCACCGCGGATGTCGGGACAGGGGTTTCATTGCCGACTGGTTTGGGACAGGCATCACGGCGCTCCGAGGGGCGTCTGCAAGCCCCGGGCGGGTTTTACCTGCACACAGTGCTGTGACCTGCTCCCTGCAGGACTGAGTCAGAGCCACAGGGTGACACAGAGCACGGGGAGCCCGTGAGGAAGGACCCCGGCCCCACGGGACCCCTGGGGACTAACAGCGCTCTGTAACCAGGGTAACGTCCCACGGGAGCTCTCCGCGGGGGATCCGTCCAGGGGATCTCTCTCCACTCCACACCTTCCGTTTCTTCCTCAGAGACAGACCAGGTAAATCAGGAATCTGAACTCCTCTGGGCATCGCAGGGCTGGGGGAATTGTATACAAGTGTCCCAGCGTGACAGCGTGTCTTCCGCGAGCCAGCTCCTGAGTCAGAATCAAGCTCAGCTTCCAGGCGAATTCCAGAGCTGCAGGACATGAGATCTTCAAACACCCAGTTCATTCTGCTCACTGGTGGGTTGGTGGTGGGACCCGTGGGCCTAAGATAAGGCAGAGGACCCGACAACTGTCCTTTCTCACTGCAGACGGCGAGGCAACCAACTCCGGCCTAATCGGCAGTGGCTCCCGGAGCCCGGACGTTGGCCACACCAGAGAGTCACAGCCACATGACCCAGGCCAGAAGAATCAGCCCTGAGCCCCGTGTGGGCTGAAGAGTGGACGGTCGGTCCCTGAGCCCCGTGTGAGCTGAAGAGTGGACGGTCGGTCCCTGAGCCCCGTGTGGGCTGAAGAGTGGACGGTCGGTCCCTGAGCCCCGTGCGGGCTGAAGAGTGGACGGTCGGTCCCTGAGCCCCGTGTGGGCTGAAGAGTGGACAGTCGGTCCCTGAGCCCCGTGCGGGCTGAAGAGTGAATAGTCGGTCCCTGAGCCCCACGTGGGCTGAAGAGTGGACGATTGGTCCCTGAGCCCCATGTGGGCTGAAGAGTGGACGGTCAGTCCCTGAGCCCCGTGTGGGCTGAAGAGTGGACGGTCGGTCCCCGAGCCCCGTGTGAGCTGAAGAGTGGACAGTTGGTCCACCAGATGGTGGAAGGAACTCCCAGCACAGACCGTGAGCATGTCCTAACTTCCATCTCCAGAATGAGAGTGAAACACTGACGTCCGTCCAGAAAAGCTTGTTACTCAACATCCACTAAAAGAAAAAGAGCAATGCCCTGAGCTGGCTCTTCTCCTTTCTCTCCCGTTGGATGTTGTTAGTGGTGTCATTTGTGTGGGGTCCCACGTGCGAGGCTCCCTGAGTAACAGTCATGATTGAACCCTCACAGTGGCAGATCCAGGACGCAATAGGAACCCAGGAAATATTTACTAAATAAATCATTGAATAAACACAAAGAAATGCAATAAAAATCTTTAGTTAAATGCTATCAGCTCTTCTAGCAAATCATGTACCATATCTCCCCAGGCATAAGTTGCACCTTTTTCCAAAAGATTTGGGGTCTAAAAACTGGGTGCATCTCATACAGTGGTGGTAGGTTTTTTTACTTGCATTTCCCGCTTTTTCGCGCTTGTTTTTGCACTCGTTGTTGTAGACAGAGATTCGTCATCAGACACAGAGGAGGACAAGCTCATGGACGGGAGTTTTGACAGTGATGAGGAGTTGTAGGACTTTTATGATGAATAAAACTTGGGTTCAATAACTTTATGTAATACCTTTTTTTTTTTCAAATTTCGGGCCCCAACATGAAGGTGCATCTTCTACATGGGAGTGTCTTGTACCTGGGGAAATATATGGTCATGGTCACACAGAATTGTGTACCTGCATTGGCATCCATTACTGAAGCCTCAGGTATAGGGGAGGGGTCACTGGTCACGCCCACTTTTCATATGAGAAGAGTGTCTTCCTGAGTTCTGTTCCGTCCGTCTCCCTGACCTGTTCCCTCACGGAGGAGAGCTTGCCAGACTGGTCAGGAACCAGTATTTGTCGGTCAGTATTTCAGGAGACGTGAGGGTTCGTGGCACAGCCAGACACGACCGCCAGGTTCACTTACTGACCAGTGGTCAGCGTCTCTTCTCTGTCCTCCTCTTCCGGTTTCTGCCCCATGCACAGGGTCTGGGTGAGAGAGACTCAGCCCGCGTCCTGCTCTCTGTTGTCCCTCTGGCAGGTGATCTGGCCTCTTGTCTGGGTAAGCGGTCTGATGACTGCTCTGTGGGCACCCTAAGCCAAGCCTGGACGGGTGGATTTTAGGGAGTGTGCCCTCACACCACACCCGCTGGTGACACCAGACCCCATCTGGTGGCCACGGCAGGTTGGCAGGAAGGGAACAGGAGAAGCTGCACTTCCGACACCCCTGGTCACCGTGCTGACAAGGTGCACGCCATGCTTGCTCAGCTTTGGGGAAAATGGTGCTTTGTTATCAATCTAACTGCATGTCTCAGAGGACGTGGAGATGAGCTGGAACTCCAGAATACCTCAGGAGGAATGAAGCCAAAAATCTCTAAAAGTCTAGAAATCTCTCATGCAAATCAAGGACTGGTCATGAACCAGCCATTTGTCAACTCCATGATTAAAGCCACAAAATCTTTATCTTTCCTTCTGATTCTAAATCTTTGAAATCTATGAATGATTAAAATGGGAAAATAACATCATCCTGGAATGTGGAGGTCCTGGGTTCGATTCCCGGCCAGGGCACACAGAGAAGCACCCGTCTGCTTCTCCACCCACACCCTCTCACTTCTCTCTCTTCCCCTCCTGCAGCCATGGCTCAATTGAAGCGAGTTAGTCCTGGGCACGGAGGATGGCTCCATGGCCTCTGCCTCAGGCCCTAAGAAAAGCTCGGTTGCTGAGCAATGGAGCATCACCAAAGATGGGCAGAGCATCGCCCCCTAGTGGGCTTGCCAGGTGGATCCCCGTCAGGGCATATGTCTGTCTCTCTGCCTCCCTTCCTCTCATAAAATATATATATAATAAAAATAAACTGGGAAAATATACTTCCCTGAAACGGATATGAAACAGTTTCTTTTTTTTTTTATAAATAAATTTTTATTATAATGGGGTGACATCAATAAATCAGGGTACATATATTCAAAGAAAACATTTCCAGGTTATCTTGTCATTTAGTTCTGTTGCATACCCATCACCCAAAGAGAGATCGTCCTCCGTCACCCTCTATCCAGTTTTCTTTGTACCCCTCCCCTTCCCCCTCTGCCTCCTTCCCTCCCCCCACCCCCCATAACCACCCCACTCCTGTCCATGTCTCTTAGTCTCATTTTTATGACCCACGAATGTATGGAATCCTGCAGTTCTTGTTTTTTTTCTGATTCACTTATTTCACTCTGCATACTGTTATTAAGATTCCACCATTCTGCTGTAAGTGATCCGATGTCATCATTTCTTCTAGCTGAATAGTATACCATGGTGTATATGTGCCCCATCTTCTTTATCCAGTCTTCTATTTTTTTTTTACAGTGATTAAAAGCCTTTAAGCAAACTCTTGGCCAATACAGCAAGAGTCCATAAAAAGAGTAGTGTCCTTAACATGTT
Source organism: Saccopteryx leptura (assembly GCF_036850995.1). Classification (NCBI taxonomy): domain Eukaryota; kingdom Metazoa; phylum Chordata; class Mammalia; order Chiroptera; family Emballonuridae; genus Saccopteryx; species Saccopteryx leptura. The sequence continues at coordinate 1,452,254 of NC_089506.1, read as the reverse complement.
CACCAAGTCCAAGTTGGCCCCATCACCATGCCAAATCCCTGAAAAATGCAACCCAACCACAGTTCAGTCTGTTAGGAGCTGTCACAGGAAGCAGGAGTCCAGAAAAGTCCACATCCAGGAAAAGTCCTCATGGCACTGGAATTGTTGTCACCATTCTATACTTTGCAGCTTATGTTCAAGTCCCAGTGACCGCTGCTTCTAGCTGGTAATGATTCAGGTAGACTGGAGAAGCCATGTGCAGCATGCATGGATATGGAGCTTCTGTTCTCCTCTGCCTGGAGAGATGAGACCAGGGTGCTCTTCCCTGGAGCTCTGCGACTGTGGCATGGTAAAGAGAACCTTGGGATACACTAAGCTGGGTGGCAAAGGTAAATTCATAATAGAAGTTGGCAAAAGGGGGAAAGAGAGCTCTAAATTAGGAGTAGGTCCCAGCCTGAAATATGAGTGGGTCACTGAGGTAGGAGGGATAAAGGAAACACTATATATTAAGCAAAGCAGCAGAAAATAGGACTATCAACACCCACAACAGAGATCTTTGAGGGAAGAATAAAAAACCTGACTATTCAGGCAAAACATAGTTAAGTGGCTCTTGTGCAAATGAGATCAGTTTACCTGCTTCTTGGAAGAAATACTCTAGGCTCGTCCACAGTGTCGTAGATGGGGCCGATGGCCCTGGGCACCTTCAGCCTTCAGTGGCAAACCCCAGCATTCTGGGCAAGGTTAGGTCATAGGTGGCTGGAGCAGGGCTGGAAGAGACTGAACCCTCCCTTAGAGGAGCGAGGGGGAAGCCCACCTTCCAGTGTCCCTGTTTCCTCACAGCAGAGGCATGTAAGTCTGGCAGGCTTTAGCTCAATGACCTTCCTTTCCACTATTGAAGCAGGACCCAGATGGCATCCTATGAGACCCCTTTGGGGCGTTGGAGCCTTTAAGGGTGTATCCTAAAAGCTGGTAGTTCCCCAGATCTCTATTGGGCTTTTTCTGCCTCTTGGTATCTTAAAAGCGATGCTCAGAAGATCTCGCTGAGGGGTTTGAGGATCCCCATGCGCCTATATAAATCTTTTCCATATATCTGGAGCTATTTGGAAAAAGACAAACCAGTGTTATTAGCTGGATCTAATAAAGAAGGTAGTAGTTTGCAGGCGAAAAAGATTTGGTGTCTCCTGTTCATCAGCATTCAAAAGAAATGTAATTTTTTTTTAAGTAAAAAGCATGATATGGTAGACCCGTAGGAGTTCCAGGATATGACTACTCTCTTTTAAATTTTTTTTTTAAATTGACCTTATAATGTTTGCTGAGTACACTTTAATAATACCTTAACTTTAAAGATTGTAAGCATGACAATATGCATATTGCTCCATATGCAGGAGCATTTTCAGTTTAGCCAGTTTAGGAAATCCAATAATAGAACAATGCATACAGACAATGAGCTACAACATGCTTAGCAGCCTCTCCTGTTCTGACAGAGGTTACTATATAGATCCGGAATATGTACCACTGTAATGTGGACATACGATTGTTTGCCAAATGAAGGTATATGAGTAACATCCATCTGCCAAAGTTGTCCTGGTAGGGGTCCTTGAGGGTTAACTCCAAATGAAGGGGCAGATTGTAGTATAGGACCCCTTGGACAGGATTTCCCAATCTGCCGTGCTGCTTCCCGAGAAAGTTGAAACTGTTTACACCAGGCTGCAGCGTTCTGGTGATGAATAGTATGAGACTGACTTGCTCGGTCTGTCATGGTTGCTCCATATAATTTTCTTTTGGGTAGCTTGATCAACAAGGGCAGTCCTAGGCCCTGGCCGGTTGGCTCAGTGGTAGAGCACTGGCCTGGTGTGCAGGATTACCGGGTTCAATTCCCAGTCAGAGCACACAGAAGAAGCGCCCATCTGCTTCTCCACCCCTCCCCCTCTCCTTCCTCTCTGTCTCTCTCTTCCCCTCCCGCAGCCAAGGCTCCACCAGAGCAAAGCCACCCCAGGCACTAAGGATGGCCCCATGGCCTCTGCCTCAGGTGCTAGAATGGCTCTGGTTGCAACAGAGCAACACCCCAGATGGGCATAGCATCCCCTCCCCGTAGGCATGCCATGCGGATCCCGGTCAGGCACATGCGGGAGTCTGTCTGACTGCCTCCCCATTTCCATCTTCAGAAAAATACAAAAAATAAATAAATAAATAAAAGAAAAAATACAACAACAAAAAAAAGAGAGAGAGAGAGAGAAAAAAGGGGGCATTCCCTTGTGCTAAAGCTCCAGGGAGCATGGAGTGAGCTTGAGTATGTCCTATGACACCGTTTCTTAATTATCTTGGTTAGCTATGATGTGTTATGATGGGTTAATTAATCCTGATACTAACTTTCAAGAACCCAACAGATGACATTAAAATATTTTCAGCCATACTTTGAGAGATCGGTCCTCTTTAGAATTTCACAGTCTTAACTTCTAATCCATCACCAGTGGTTGCCTCCTCCCAGATGTATTTACATAACCCCCTTCGACGCTGTCATGAATTAATACTTAATTAAAATATATAATCATGTTAATTCCTTGTTTGTTTTCCTAAATTTCTTGTTACTTATTAACACAGAACAGAGCGCAATATTTGCATTTTAATTAACTTTTCTTCCCTCGCAATCATTTGTCACTGCCTTTGTATCTGTTCACAAACAGCAGCTAATTCCCTAATCGCGTCACCTGCCCGCCGACTTCATGATGGCTCTATCTTGGCATTTCTCGCCACCCTGGAAGAGAAACTAGTTACAAAGGCTCGCCTTTCTCTGCAACACGCTTTTTAAAATGATTACCCTGTGCTTCGGAACCGCTCACCAATTTACAGAAAGTGGTACAATCTACCGGTTTGCTTAAAATGTGTGCCACCCCAGGAAAACGGGGGGGGGGGGGGCTGAGCAGAAATGAGCAGGGGCCGCCAGGGGTCGTCAAACTTTTTATAAAAACCGCCCACTTTAGCAGTGCTGGTCAACCTGGTCCCTACCGTGCAACCAAACAGCGCCGCGATTGGCCCACCATGAAAGCTGGAACGCCCACTAGTGGGCGGTAGGGACCAGGTTGACCAGCACTGCAAAAGTGGGCGGTTTTTATAAAAAGTTTGACGACCCCTGTCAGTCACTGTTCCTAACAGAATCCTTCCACGTGTGGGATGGGCCCCGTCCACACGGCTCCGATCTACGTTAGAACCCAGCATCTCCTGCTCTGGGGCCTTGGTCTCCAGGTCGGGGAGGGCTCCCGTGGTCCCAGTAACGAGTGGACTCTGAACCTCCCTGAGCCATGTGCCCCGTTCCCTCCGTGCAGGAAGCCACAGTCCTGTCCTCTCTGTGATGCTCAGCCTTCCTGGGCCACACAAACCCTTCTTCCCTTTCAAAAGACTTTTAGGAACACTTGTTTATTAAAAAAAATGTTGATAAAGTGACATTGTCTCATTTAATTTTTTTCAAAAAAATTGCCATACCAATACAAAGTGAACCCACGGCCAAGATTTCATTTCACTGATAATTAGGGAGAGAACTCGTGAGCCATTAAATTTCATTTCGACCACCGTGTGTGGGAGCAGGCGTACACTGAGGCCACATAGTCAAGGTATCAGGGTAACTTTCTTTTCTGTTTTAGAGACAAAACTGGTTAACGAGAAACAGGACGATCCAACATTACCTTCGGTTATCTTTTCCATCGACCGGAATTAATTTGTGGGGGGTTTTGGGGTTTTCTTGTTTTTTGTTTTTACCAGAAGAGAGAAACTTTGTAAGTTCACTGCTGTCCTTCCAAAGTTCTAAAACAGTCCAGTCAATAAAAAAAAAAGCCAAGATTTTAAGCCCAAGACTGCCTTCTTCGAGTGTCAGACAATTTTTCTGTCAAGGGCTATTACAAAGAAAAGAAACTTGCACACCCCACCACCAGAGAACTCCATGAACTGGGGGCCTGGCCTGTCCACGTGGGGCGCCTGCCCCCTCCTCGGAGTCCTGCCCCTTGTGGGTTAGCACCCTTGTCTCAGCAGGGCACCTCCTTATTTAAAGTACAAGTGTAGAAAACAGAAGTGCTCTTTGAGAAAAAAACAACTGATTTGTAAATGTGTGGACACCCCCAAACACACACACACCACACACAAACACACAAACACACACACCAAACACACAAACACACACATACACACAAACACACACACCACAAACACAAACACACACCAACACACACACACACACAACACACACATACACACACACCAACACACAAACACACACAGAAACACACACATACACACAAACACACACACAAACACACACACACACAAACACACACACAAACCAAAGCCAAACAAAACAAACAAAAACCCAGCATCGACTGGGGTGCGCACCGCCCCCTCTGTGCAGCTCAGGATGCCGTCCTCTTGGAGGACACTGTCCTGCAGGGTGACAGACTTTCAGCCGACCTCTGAGGAGGCTACTGGTCACCCCCCCATGTATCTCCGTCCTGTGTCGTCACTGTCCCCGAAGGCATATAAACCTGCAGGGAGCTGACTTCCGCTCTGGCGCCCCATCCTGTCCCTGGAACCTGCGTCCTCCACGTGAAGGCTTCAAGTCCACTCCCCTGCCCTTCCTGGGTCAGCCTGCCCACCAGGTGTCCCGACCCCAGGGGACAGAGGCTGGGGACAGGCTGTCACTGGCAGAAAGGATGAGCAGTTTCTAAGTGGTCGCTGGGAAGGATCCTCTCTCCCTGTCCTAATTGCTCCTGGGGCCATGGGCCCACCAGCAGGCGTCCCAGGTCACCTACCTTTCTCCTCCTTGACACGGGACATGGTCACCCCTTCTCAGCCCCCACAACCTGAAAACAACCCTGTTTCATCCGCGGCTGAAGACTTCTGAACCAGGACTCTTCTCAAAACAACACAGGGACGGACGGAAGTCGCGAATCTGACCCGGGTTCGCCCAGGGTTTCCGTAGACTGAATGGAGGCGGGACCGCGCTCACTCTGGGGCTCTGGGCTCCGTGCTTCCTGCAGGGTCCTCCTCGGTCTGTTTACTCAGAGGAGCCAGGAAAAGGAGTTGACAACTGAGAACCGACATCCCCCCAGCGAACCCTTCCCCACACACCACAGGAAGGAAGCCTGCACACCACAGTCATCCTCCAGCCCACGCGGGGAATGCACTCACCTGACACATGGACACTCGACTCAGCCTGGACACACCCCACCCTTCTGTCCACACGTCCGTCCCGGCTGACTCGTGGATTTACACGCGGCTGCAGATGGACAGCTCACCGGCTTACAGGACGCCAGGGGCCGACCTCAAAGGAGGAGACCCCCAGCCCTCGGGCATTGCGGCCCCGGGAGGTGTGCTCACCGGGGAGGAAACCCAGACCCTGGCTTGCCCGGCCCCGAGACGGGTATCAGAGCAGACGGTGCTGGCTCCCACCAGCACCCCAACAAGAGACACAGCCCCTCGGTTCCCTTCCTTCTGCCTCCCCTCCCTGCGCAGGAAACCCCTGCCCGCCCCAGGGGGTGCGATGGGGACTTGCCTTGGGGATGGGGAGGCAGAGTGAACACACACTCCTGTGTGCAGAGATGTGTTGTGGAATCGTGAAATCGTGCCCCTGGGGCGTGTACAGTTACGTGAACCAGCGTCACCCCCAACACAGCGGTTAAGAAAAAAGAAGGATGGTATTGTGATGAGGAGGGTCCCCCACCGTCTCCAGTGCCCAGCTCTTGAATAAACTGAGTTTTCCTCCCACTGGACCCTGTCCTGTGAGCACTGGATTCTGAACGGCAGGCGGCAGAACCAGGTTCAGCATCGGGCATGGCCGGCACGAACCTCTCTCTGACTTCCCACGGCCTCTCCCGGGCTTGCCGAGCGGTCAGTGGCCTCTCCCGGGCTTGCCGAGCGGTCAGTGGCCTCTCCCGGGCTTGCCCAGCGGTCAGTGGCCTCTCCCGGGCTTGCCCAGCGGTCAGTGGCCTCTCCCGGGCTTGCCGAGCAGTCAGTGGCCTCTCCCGGGCTTGCCGAGCGGTCAGTGGCCTCTCCCGGGCTTGCCCAGTGGTCAGTGGCCTCTCCCAGGCTTGCCGAGCGGTCAGTGGCCTCTCCCGGGCTTGCCGAGTGGTCAGTGGCCTCTCCCGGGCTTGCCCAGTGGTCAGTGGCCTCTCCCAGGCTTGCCGAGTGGTCAGTGGCCTCTCCCGGGCTTGCCGAGTGGTCAGTGGCCTCTCCCGGGCTTGCCGAGTGGTCAGTGGCCTCTCCCGGGCTTGCCCAGTGGTCAGCAGGCCCTCGGCAGATGCCCGTGTGTCCCGTGGGCTCTGGACACTTCCCTCGCCTGCTTGTCCGGCTCACTCACCCTGCAGGATGCTGCAGCCCGCCCGGGAGCAGTAGGTCCACCTTCCTGGGGGCCCTGGGATGGGGGGAGGACAAAGACCCCACCACCACCTCTGCTGGCTGCTTCCAGACCTTCCTCTCCCCCTCACCTTCTCTTAACTGCCCCCCCCCAGGTCATCGTTTTCTGAAACATGCCATTTACCACAAACGAATAGAAAATGAACATTCGATGGCCAGGCCATTGCTTACGGTCAATAAAGCTGCACCCTTTTCTTAGGAATGACCACTCTTAAGGGTGCAGCACCCGAATGGGACAGATTGTGCCCAAGTGCTTTGAAAGGTGCCACCACTCAGCTATTGACTGGCCGGAGCTGCAGTCCTTGCTGAGGCTGCAGACGTCTGACCTGGACGCAGTGACCCGGGCGGAGTGCTCCCAGGTCCCTGCTGGGCCTGCAGCCCTCCTGTGGTGGGGGCCAGTCGGTCCTCTCTCCGGCGTCCTCCTGCAGGGAGGCTGTCCTAGCCGGTCAGTCCAGCGTCCCATGTGGTGAGATGGAGCTGTCACTGCCCTGCCTCCGCTTGTCCTACACCCTGCACTGTGTCCCCAGAGACCCCAGGATGGAAACGGGGTGCAATCCCACCCACCGGCCTTTCTGAGACGTTTCAGCTGAGGACTTCTCAGTCCCGTGGGGGTTGACAAAGGGCATAAGTTCACTGTAACCTGGAAAGATGCTCCTCCTCCTCCTCCTCCTTCCCCTCTTCCTCCTCCTCCTCTTCTTCCTCCTCCTCCTACTCCTCCTCCCCCTCCTCTTCCTTCTCCTCCTCCTTCTCCTCCTCCTCCTCCTCCTCCTCTTCTTCCTCCTCCTCCTACTCCTCCTCCCCCTCCTCTTCCTTCTCCTCCTCCTTCTCCTCCTCCTCCTCCTCCTTCTTCTCTTCCTCCTTCCCCTCCTCCTCCTCCTCTTCCTTCTCCTCCTCCCCCTCCTCTTCCCTCTCCTCCTCCTCCTCCTCCTCCTCCCCCTCCTCCTCCCCATCCTCCTCCTCCTTCCCCTCCTCTTCCTTCTCCTCCTCCTCCTCCTCCTCCTTCCCCTCCTCCCCCTCCTCTTCTTCCTCCTCCTCCTACTCCTCCTCCCCCTCCTCTTCCTTCTCCTCCTCCTTCTCCTCCTCCTCCTCCTTCTCTTCCTCCTTCCCCTCCTCCTCCTCCTCCTCCTCCTCCCCCTCCTCCTCCCCATCCTCCTCCTCCTTCCCCTCCTCTTCCTTCTCCTCCTCCTCCTCCTCCTTCTCCTCCTCCTCCTCCTTCTCCTCCTCCTCCTCTTCCTTCTCCTCCTCCTCCTCCTCCTTCTCCTCCTCCTTCTCCTTCTCCTCCTCCTCCTCCTTCCCCTCCTCTTCCTTCTCCTCCTCCTTCTCCTCCTCCTCCTCCTCCTCCTTCCCCTCCTCCTCCTCCTCCTTCTCCTCCTCCTTCTCCTCCTCCTCCTTCTCCTCCTCCTCCTCCTCCTCCTCCTTCTCCTCCTCCTCCTCCTCCTTCCCCTCCTCCTCCTTCTCTTCCTCCTCCTTCTCCTCCTCCTCCCCCTCCTCCTTCCCCTCCTCCTCCTTCTCTTCCTCCTCCTTCTCCTCCTCCTCCCCCTCCTCCTTCCCCTCCTCTTCCTCCTCCTCCTCCTCCTCCTTCTCCTCCTCCTCCTTCTCCTTCTCCTCCTCCTTCCCCTCCTCCTCCTCCTCCTTCTCCTCCTCTTCTTCCTCCTCCTCCTCCTTCTCCTCCTTCCCCTCCTCTTCCTTCCCCTCCTCTTCCTCCTCCTCCTCCTTCTCCTCCTCCTTCTCTTCCTCCTCCTCCTCCTCCTCCTCTTCCTCCTCTTCCTCCTCCCCCTCCTCCTCCCCCTCCTCCCCCTCCTCCTCCCCCTCCTCCCCCTTCTCCTCCTCCTTCTCCTCCTCCACCTCCTCCCTCTCCTCCTCCTCCCCTCCTCTCCCTCCTCCTCCTCCTCAGACGTGAGTCCCTGCTTCAAGGCGCAGGTCCGGGGACTGGCACTGTGGCCACACCTGGGCTGCACGGGAGACAGAGACCCAGACCTTCCACGCAGAAGGAGTCCCTGCACTTGACCGAGACACCAGCTAATGGAAGTCTGAGAAGCTCAGACACAACAGCACTTGACCCAATAGCACATCCTCACGGCGTTTCTTTTCTTTCCTGCAGATTCATCCATTTCAACGGCGAGCCACTCCCTGGACCATGCGGTCAGATCCACCGACAGACCGACTTCTACAGATAACAACGTCGCCTCACTCTTTCTTGTCTCGTGAATCCAAGTGTCCTCACTGAATCCTCACAACAAAAGGCAGACAGACATCCCCCCCACCACCCCCCACTCACCAGAGGAGCGAGCTCGACGGCAGGAGGGAGAATGAAGTCGCAAAGTCCCGCCTCTGACACACGTCACGGTGAGAAACGAGACACAGGTTAACCTGTCCTGACCCTTCTACATCCGCCTGACGTGGCTGTGAAATGAGTGACACCCGGGGTTCCCCAGCAGCCCACGGAGGTCTAGCCTGGAGAGGGGCCCGTGGTCCCCATGGTGACGTGCGCTGAGCCCAGGGATGAGCCCCCACCCCGCAGTCCCTGTCCCCGCATCCGGAGGGACATCCCGGTCCCCCCTCTGGAGCTGACAGACCCAACCGATCTCCCGGCGAGCACACGTCCGCCACGCGTGCATTCCGGATGCCGACGCCCCTCAGCCGGGCAGGGGAAGGGATTGTGAAGACGGACAGGAGAGTAGAAGAGAGTCCAAGCACGGATCTAATCTACAGATCAAAGTCCCGGCCACTTCCCGGGTTTAACCTGTGAAGACCATTCATCTCCTAAAAGCCCGCACACTGGAAATAAAAAGCACCTTCAAACGTGACACTTCCAAGCATCCGCCTTGTTATAAATTCACGTTTCCATGAGTTTTTCCAAAAGACCCCGTCTCCTGGAAGGGTCCCTTTTTCTTTCAGTAATAATAATAAAAAAGACTGAAAAAGTGAATGTCCCTGGAAAGAAACGAAGACTCGGAACCAGGTTAATTCAGTTCAGTCTTTGCTTTGAGCGACTGATTATCGTTCACAATTCCTCTCATTTAATTTTTTAAAAGGGGAGTTCTCCAGGGGTCTCGGCCATGAAATAAAGAGTCCTCTCTGGGTTGCTGCACACATGTGATTTCAAGCGGTTTTTCCAGATGAATCCCTGAGCTGACTGAAGGATGCTCCCACTGATGTGTTGTCCGTAAACGTTTGTACAGAACGGCCACTTACCCCGTGAGGACACAGGAGAGGTCAGTCGTCCCACGGTGACCGAGGAGTGTGCTCCTGTCTTCCCCCAAAGTCCTGCCAATTCCACCCTCTTCCTCGCAACCTCGGTTGGCTTCCCCCAAATAAACAAGAATGACAAAGTGTCCCCCAGTCTTTGCCAACCTCATGGTGACCCGTGTGCTGCTGAAAAGACCAGGAAAGAGTTCTGGAAACTCCTTGCTGACCTCAGACTCTTCCTGCAGCTGTCACAACGACCCAAACGAGGTCTCGTCCAGAAGGAGACGGGAGCCCCAGGCCACCACACATCTGACAGCACCCCCCCCCGTCTTGCTCGGAGGTGACCTCCCCTCCACTAGTCCCTCCGCCAAGATTCTCTCTTCGTGCCCCTGACCCCACCACCTCTGTCCACCCTCTCCTCTCCGGCCTCAGTTTCCCTTATTGGCACCTCGTCCGCTTTGGTGTGGCTGCGTCTCCAGAACCTGTGTGGTGACTGTCACCTCATCGACTGCAGCTCCTCCTCCCTCCCTCCTCCCTTCCCACGCCCCTCGCCCCTCTCCCTTCCACTGCCTGGGGGTTCTCTGTCCACCACTCTCTTCGTCTGATCGCATGGCCACAGTAAATGAAGGATGCTCACGTGCGTGGGAATGTCAGATCAATGCCAAGTACATTTCCAGCGGGAGTGTTCTACAACTATTTCAATGCACATGCAGATGCTAAAAAGATACTTTTTTTTTTAATCTGAAATGTTTATTTAGTCGGTAGCGGATAGTTCCCTTTGCTAACTGTGGCAAACGCGGTTACGTGCGGACGGACGGAGTGCCCCTCCCATAGATTCTCCCTGCACCCCGGGCTGTGAAGTCTGTAGCTCCGCCCCCAAGCTCTCGGATTGGCGTCTTCGTCGGGCGTGCTGGATACTACCCTGGATGTGGTCTGTCATCCTCCCAGACACTGGTCCTCTGTCTGCCCCGCTGATGTTCGCCCACCGCGCCCAGTTCCCCCGACGAGAAGCGCCCCTTCCCCCCGGACCCCCTACTTCACAGTCTCCATGCCCCATGTCTCCATTAAAGCCTCTGTCCACGTGTCCCCTCCACCCTTGTCCGTCCCCAAGGCCACTGCCTTCGGAAAGGCCCTCTACCCTCGCTTCCTGGAAGGTGGCATTTCCTCTTCAAAGCTCCCCTAACCCTGAGTCCCTCTCACACCCCATTAAACCAGTTGTTCAACTGCTTGACTGGCGCCTATGACGGGTCAGAGCATTCCTAGGTCAGCAGTCCTGAGATGGTCTTCCTTTTTGGCTGTGATTGATGGATTGGCCTGGCTTCCCTGTCTTCATCTCTGTTGTTTATGTCTGTCTCTCTCCTCTCTCTCTCTCTCTCTCTCTCTCTCTCTTTCTCAAAAACACGCATACAAACCGTACAGACATTCACAAGGACAGCAGCTAATTAGCACACAGGAAACAGACACCTCTGATTCAGAGAAGCTATTTACCGTGTAAATCAATGATTTTTTTTTCCTATTAACTTCTTGGCATACGATCACCCTTGTCAATCTTTTCACTTGCCTATATGTGTGCCCAGTATTTCTGTTTATATCTGTTAATAAAATCGTATCGTAATTCCTTCTACGATGAACATCAAATCTATCCATTTGTTGGACTAAGACTAAGTCATATATAAATCCACCCGATGTCTGAGTAGAAAGGCAGACTCAACATCATTGTCACCAGAGGTTACAGGAGAGACCTACCTGACAAAGAGATGCTGAAAACACGCATTTCTCCTGTATTTGGGGGTTTCAGGTGTAAACATGCTTGGCGGCATAAAATCCAGGTGGCCTGCTTCTGTCTGCTCAGCGGATGGAACGTTTGTCATCTCCACAACCCACGTGCTGAAGCCTCACCCCCGATGTCATGTCATGAGGAGGTGAGCCTATGGGTGGTGAGGAGGTCAGGAGGGTGGGGCCCCCAGGCCGGAATCAGTGCCCTCGTAGGGAGAGACCAGAGACTGGAAGCTCCCGCACACCATGTGCAGGTGCAGATAGAACCGCCCTCTGTACGCCAGGAAGAGGTTCACCAAGAACCACGCGGGCATTCTGAGCTCCATCTTCCGGCCCCGGCACAGAGAGAAATACACATGGTCTCTGTACTGCCCGCCTGGGCCGAGACCTGTCAGACTTAAGATGCCATCATCCTTGGCCCTGGCAGGTGGGCTCAGCGGTTGAGCATCTGCCCAGTGTGTGGAAGTCCTGGGTTCAATTCACAACCAGGGCACACAGGAGAAGCGCCCATCTGCTTCTCCACCCCTCCACCTCTCCTTCCTCTCTGTCTCTCTCTTCTCCTCCTGCAGCCAATGCTCCATTGGAGCAAAGTTGTTCTGGGCGCTGAGGACGGCTCCATGGTCTCTACCTCGGGTGCTATAATAATTTGGTTGCCAAGTAACGGCCTCAGATGGGCAGAGCATCGCCCCCTGGTGGGCATGCGGGGTGGATCCCGGTCAGGCGCATGCGGGAGTCTGTCTCTCTGCCTCCCTGCTTCTCACTTCAGAAACACACACACAAAGATGCCATCATTCTTTTCGATCCTATCTGCTGCCTCTCTGACATGTCTAAATTTTAACTGCCCCTAAATGTGGCATTGTTACATCTTCCCTCTAAACCAACTTGCCATCGAACAAAATATAGACCAGAAAGGTTCTGTCAGTTCTTCCAACTCCTGCCTCCATGTGTCGAAATCATATTTAAACTGTTTAACTTGCTACTTTCTAACTGTTGGGTGAAGATGGACAATAAATGCCTAGGAATGTTTTATGACTTCTAAACTCACACCCTTTCAAGGGATTGCTCATGTCTACTGGTAACTCTGACACCCACCGGCGGCCACAAACCGTCCCGCGCTCGGCGACGCAGCCCATGCAGTCACAAGGCAGATGAACCCGCCCGCGCCGCTCGGAAAGCTATCGATCTCCACAAACGTCGTCTTCATCCATTTTTCATTGTTCAGCACCATAAAATGACAAGCACATAGATCTTTGTTTTCATAATCAGAGAACTGAGCACTGCACCCCCCCACACACACACACACACAACATACTGAATCAAACAATGCATTTTGAATCACACAAGTATTGAAAGTCTGTTTTCTAACTACATTCCGTTCTGCCAGGGTCTTTCCAGAACGTTCGCACACGCAACAAAAGAGGCTTCGTACTGAGTCCCACCCCCAGAATTGCTTTAGAACAATGACATGCGCGATCATTCCCGGCCACAGTCAAGGAAAACATCAGTTTGGGAACGAACTCTGAAGACAAACACACGTTGAAATTAGAGAGAGTTGGGAGAGCCTGCCTCCTCCACGGCAACATCTGCGGGACACCGCGGGCTCCTGGACCCCACCCGAGACATCTGCGGGACACCGCGGGCTCCCGGACCCCACCCGAGACATCTGCGGGACACCGCGGGCTCCCGGACCCCACCCGAGACATCTGCGGGACACCGCGGGCTCCCGGACCCCACCCGAGACATCTGCGGGACACCGCGGGCTCCCGGACCCCACCCGAGACATCTGCGGGACACCGCGGGCTCCCGGACCCCACCCGAGACATCTGCGGGGAGACCGCGGGCTCCCGGACCCCACCCACGACATCTGCGGGACACCGCGGGCTCCCGGACCCCACCCGAGACATCTGCGGGACACCGCGGGCTCCCGGACCCCACCCGAGACATCTGCGGGGAGACCGCGAGCTCCCGGATCCCACCCGAGACATCTGCGGGGAGACCGCGAGCTCCCGGACCCCACCCGAGACATCTGCGGGGAGACCGCGAGCTCCCGGACCCCACCCGAGACATCTGTGGGGAGACCGCAAGCTTCTGGACCCCACCCACGACATCTGCGGGGAGACCGCGGGCTCCCGGATCCCACCCGAGACATCTGCGGGGAGACCGCGGGCTCCCGGGCCCCATCCGAGACATCTGCGGGGAGACCGCGGGCTCCCGGACCCCACCCGCGAATGTCAGGTGGGGAGACCGCGGGCTCCCGGACCCCACCCGCGAATGTCAGGTGGGGAGACCGCGGGCTCCCGGACCCCACCCGCGAATGTCAGGTGGGGAGGGCCTTCGTGGCCTCCTGTGACCCGCCGGTCCAGGTCTGGCCCGTGTGACGTCCACGGCTGGACAGACGCACGCAGGGAAGCCTTGCACAGGCCGGACCCATCCACGCCAGCTGTCGGTTTCGGGGTCTGCTCCCCGGACAGACTGGGACGAGCGGGGTGGGGAGGGGCGGCGGGGTGCGTGCACCTGCAGCACCAGCCAGACCCCGTACAGGGACAGGCCAGGGCACATGGGCTGTATTGGTTGCTTTTAAAAATTACAGATATTTTAAAGGCAGGTGTAGAATTTCACCGAAAGGATGATAGCTTGAATCTACCCATGCACGCGCAGGCTCACGTGCACGCGCACGTCATTGGCCAGTTTCTAAACCATCCCGCTCATCACAGGCACGGTTCTCTGAACAAAATTAATTCTCTTTCCCCGGCCAGCTTGGCACAGAAACGACCTACAGCAGCTGTGGGATTCGGGGCGCGGAGAGGAGGCAGTCTGCTGCCCCGGAAGCAGCACGTCTCCCACGGCTTCCTCTGAAATCCTCTGAACCCACGAGTGCGTGTTCTCAATAACCCAAGTGTGTTCTTCTCTCCCTGGAAACAGAGGCTCCGACTTGGGGCGAACAGATATGTTAAACCCGAGTGGATCTCTTTTTTTTTATGTGCTAATAATTACCCGCCTTTTTCTCCCAGATTTTTAATATTTGAATAATGAATAAAAGAGGGGGGGATGTCGATGCGAACGGCCTTGAAGCCACATTTATCGTGGTTTCTAAAGGGGCAAAGGGTCACGTGTAACACTGGGTCTGAGGACCAGCTTGACGTCAGCGCACGAAGAGGAGGTGGTCCTGTCTTCACAGAGTTTCTCAGCGGGTTCACGTTTGTGCTGTCAGAGGGTCACCTCCCTCCTTCTCTGTCCCCTCTCCCTCCTCCACCTTCTCATTCCCTGGGTTGCTTTCTCAGGTCACAGTTTCCTCCCAAGGTCCCTCCCACAATTCTCGTTCCTGCCTTAGCCTGCCCGAGGATAGTAGGTGTGACTGTTTTCCACTTTCAACCAGGGTGGGCACTGATTTTCCAAAGATCCCGTTGGGAGGCTTGCCCTGGACCGGCATGCCGTCCACCTCAACCCCAGCAGGGGGGAGGCGCTTATAAACCGGCAAGTCAGGTCCCGATAGAGCCGCAATGTCACTGGGCTATAAATCACAGTGCGTCGTTAACTGAGAGTCCTACAGAGATGACCCCCCCCCCCCGGTGCTGTGACAGGCCAGGGGCCAGGAAGGCACGGTCCTCGTTCCTCTCATTCCCCGTGAGGACATGGGGGACAGGCTGAGGACAACAGGGAGACCAGGACAGCCTGTTCCCCACGACCCCTGCTCCGTCCGACTGGTGCTCCATCTCCCGGGACCCACCGAGAACAGTGCTGACCCCCCGGAGGGAAGACAGACCCTGCTCAGAGGCTCCGGCCACCTCTCACCACTCACCCTCCCTCATCCTTGGTACCTGAGCCCACTGTGAGACAGGCAGGTGCCAGCCCAGCCCCAGGTCCCCAGCCCCAAAGCCAGCCACTGTGAGAGACTAAAGACAACATTCTACCCAACGGTAAGAACACTTCAAAAAAATGTCCTAGAAGGAGGCTTTGTCTCTTTTTCTTCATCGCTATCTGGACAGAGGCTGGGTGAGGAGAGTGGAGAGACTGAGCAAAAAGAAGGAAGAAAGACAGAGAGAGAGAGAGAGAGAGGAGAGAGAGAGAGAACTCATGGACACAGACAGCCAGGTGGTGATTGCCGGGGTAGAGGGAGGTGGAGGAGGACACAGGAGCATAAATGGTGTTGGAGGAGACTTGACTTGGGGGTGAACACACAGTCCAGTGTGCAGAGATGTGTTGCAGAACTGTGCACCTGAAATCTCTGTAATTTTGTTAACCGATGTCATCTCAATAAAAAGGGGGAGGGGGAATAACCCTGATAACACATTAAAATCATCTGAGTCCTTTGTAAACAATTATTTGCCCCAAATGCACTCAGTTTTATTGACAAAGGAGCCAGAAACACACAATGAAGAAAAGAAAGCCTCTTTTGATAAAGAGGCTGTGGAAACTGGAAAGCCACGTGCAAAAGAATGAAACTTAACTACAGTTTGTCTCCAGGCACACACACACAAAAGAATTCAGAATGGACCAGGCACATAAATACAGTATAAGACCTGAAACCTTAAATTCCATAGAGGAAAACATAGGTACTGAACTTAAGGAACCGTGGAGAATATTTTAAAATTTTGACCCTAAAGGCAAAGGAAGTAAAGGCAAAATTAAGTGAATGACACTATATTAAACTAAAAAGCTTCTGCACAGCCAAAGAAACTGACAAAAAAACGAACAGGCAAGTCAACCAAATGGGAGATGATATTTGTAAGCAACAGCTCCAATAAGCGGTTAACATCCAAAATATGTAAAGAACTCAATAACCAAGCAAACAACGCAATTTAAAAATGGAGACAGGACATGAACAGACACTGCTCTCATGAAGACAAACAACAAACAGATACATGAAAAGATGCTCATCTTCGCTAGCTATGAGAGAAACGCAAATCAAAACTATAATGAGATACCACCTCATACCTGTTAGATAGTCTATTACCAACAAGACAGGTAATAGCAAGTGCTGGAGAGGCTGTGGAGAAAAAGGGACCCTCATTCACTGCTGGTGGGAATGCAAATTAGTACAACCATATGGAATAAAGTGTGGTGGTTTCTCAAAAAATTAAGAATAGAACTACCATATGACCCAGCAATCCCTCTACTGGGTATATACCCCCCAAACTAAAAAACACTGGTACATAAAGACACATGCAGCCCCATGTTCATTGCAGCATTGTTCATGGTGGCCAAGACATGGAAACAGCCAAAGTGTCCCTCGATAGAGGATTTAAAGAAGATGTCGTACAATACACAATGGAATACTACTCAGCCATAGGAAATGATGACATAGTGACATTTACAACAACATGGATGGACCTGGAGAACATTAGACTGAGTGAAATAAGTAAATCAGAAAAAGCTAAGAACACTGTAATTTCACACATAGGTGGGACATAAAACTGAGACTCAGGGACATAGATAACAGTGAAGGGGTTACTGGGGGTGGGGTGGTGAGTAAAGGGGCTGCTACATGGTGACGGAAAGTGCTCTGACTCTGGGTGACGGGCACACAACGCAATGAGTAGTTCACACGTGATGAAGATATTTCCCTGAAACCTATGTGTTCCTGTGGACCAATGTCACCCCCATAACTCTAGTATCTGAATGAAAAACCAACTTTAAGTAGTCTCTGACACTACTGAAAAAAGCAATAATAGCATAAAATAAAACAAAATCATCTGGTTCTTTAAAAAAACAAACCACCTTGCCTGAGCCCCACCCCTGATGAAATTAAACCCCACTCTCTGAAGGTGAGCATGGGGCAGTTACATATATTAAGTGACTATAATGTGAAGCCAGGGCTGAGCACTGGGGTTTCTGCTCTGAGAAACAGGGCCTCCCTTACTTTAAAAAAAAAAACAACACACAACAAAAACAGAAAATCATGTCGACAACCTCTAACAACTGTGTTGCCTCTACAAGGCACCCACGGAGAAGCTTCCTCACTAACACAGACCCCCGAGGCTATTTGATAGATGGGTGCTGTCCCCTCCCTGGAAACCAGCCTCAGGAGCCCCGGCCACCTCCGCAGTGGCTTCACCCTGTCTAACCTCGGGAGTTCCCATCCAGATCATTCACGTTAAAGATGAGGCTTCAGCGCGTGGAGGACACCAAATGTCAGCCATAAAACAATGTAACAACCGCAGTAAACATTGTAAAGCTGGGCACCGCGTCTGGGACTGAGGCAGGGTAAAACAGACGCAGTAATAATAATTTTCAAATAGCATAAAACACACCCACGCATTCTACAATCCACGGGCCCTCGTGGGCCGGTGCTGGGCCGTGCTGGCTGGCTTTGATCTTGTGACGGTCGGTGAAGGAAGGCTCTCAGGAACAGGGACCTTTTCTCTAACAACCGTCAGGAGTCCAAGGAGAGACACAGGGTGTGGCAGTGTTGTTTGTCACAGGAAACAGAGTCAGCCCCACTCAGGGTGCTGGGGTACTGCCGGCCGCCGCGAAAGCGGTCTGCTTGGGGCGGGGGTGGGGGGTTGTTTTTCTTCTTTTTATGAAACCAGGAGCCACACAACCGTGTGGCAGGCACGGCTGCATGGCACATTCAGTGCCAGCGAAGGTGACGCCCAGAACCACCGTGCCGGAGAACACAGCATCCAGGACGGCGACCCGGCCAACCAGCCGCGTTGACCAGGACGCATCCCGGATGAACACTGGCCTCTCCCAGTTTCCAGTAAACACACAGAATACGACCCATGAGAAGAAACGGAGACAGAGAGCCCAAGCGACGTTATTATCCCCAGAGGAGGGGGCTTTCCCCCGAGGGGGCCGGACAGTTACACAAGACATACCCCGTTTTTCTCAAATAACGCCTCCGGGCCCAAGGCTCCCGGAAAAGGACATTTGTGAACCAGGACAGGTTCCTTTATCTCACCGCGGAGCTGCTGAGAATCTGCACGGCGACTCCACGTTTCCGAGGACGGTGAAGGGACGCGGAGGGAAGGCTCGAGGCTCCCAGCTCAGCCCCGTGACGGAACCGCCGTCCCCGGCAGCGTGCGGGCAGCAGCGGCAACGGCCCCGGGCACGCAGCTGCGCTCGGGCGGAGGGCGGGCAGCTCCGGGGGTCATTAACTCCACAGACCGCAGCTGTGGGCGCGCGGGGGGCCCGGCGGCCTCGTGGATGCGTGGTCACGCCCTCTCCCGGGCTGGCCTCGCGGTCGGGGGGTAACCATGCAAACTGGGGCGCAGAGTAACTAGGGAAACGGAGAGCGGTGGGCCTTTCTGCCCCGGAGCCGGCCTGGCACCCGGCCAATACCGCCACCCGGACTCCGTGAGATTTCACAGGCCAGAGACGGGTGGGGAGGGACCCACAGGGAGGACATGGGGCCCGACTGTCCATCTGACATGTTCAAGGTGCTGAGCACCCCTGTTCCCTGACGGCTGCCGTCTCTGACCAAACACCTGGTTCCTACCATTTAGAGCAGGGGTCCCTAAACTTTTTACACAGGGGGCCAGTTCACTGTCCCTCAGATGGTTGGAGGGCCGGAGTATAAAAAAAACTATGAACAAATCCCTATGCACACTGCACATATCTTATTTTAAAGTAAAAAAAAAAAAAAAACGGGAACAAATACAATATTTAAAATAAAGAACAAGTAAATTTAAATCAACAAACTGACCAGTATTTCAATGGGAACTATGCTCCTCTCACTGACCACCAATGAAAGAGGTGCCCCTTCCGGATGTGCAGCGGGGGCCGGATAAATGGCCTCAGGGGGCCGCATGAGGCCTGTGGGCCGTAGTTTGGGGACCCCTGATTTAGAGCATGGGTTTCCCAAACCGCTGGTTAGGAATTTGGGGTTAAAATGGGGATGCGCCGCAGGAGACACCCCGGCTTCCACACTTCACCCCAGGTCCTCCGAGGGGAGGCTGCAGGTCGACCTCAGTCCTTCAGCATCGCTAAGCTGTTGTCCCACAGTGACGTGTACTCCTCTCCCTGTCAGCGGGTCGCAGGCAGATGATGGAGCTAAGGTCTCTCTAACAGAACGCCATAGACTTACACAACAGATTCTCATGTTCTCACGGTTCTGGAGGCCGGAAGTCTGGGCTCAACGTGACGGCGTCGCCGGGTTCTGGTGAGCCCCTCTTTCCGGCTCGGGGACGCCCCCTTCCTGCTGCGTCTTCACAGGAAGGAGGGAGGACTCTGGACGCCTCCTCTCCTTGTAAGGACCACTTATCCCACGATGGGGGCCGTGTGACTGTGGCCTCATCTCCATGTGATCAGCTCCCCAGAACCCCTGTCCTAACACCATCCCGTTGGGAGGTAGGGTTTCAGGGAGGGGACAAAAAGCATTTAGTCCCTAAGAGTGCACCTCCGTGAGGTTTGAGGTGTGAGCAGAGACGGAAGGGAAGGCCCTGACCACCTGCCGTGTGACTCTTTGTGCCCGTGGATGTGCCCAGCCCGTGCCCAGGACACAGCATTTCCAGCAGGGAGCCCTGCGGACAAAGTCTGTGCACCTGCCCACAGCGAGCTCGTCCTGAGCAGATCTGGGGGCCGGAGTTCCTCCCGCTCCCACGGC
Source organism: Saccopteryx leptura (assembly GCF_036850995.1). Lineage (NCBI taxonomy): Eukaryota > Metazoa > Chordata > Mammalia > Chiroptera > Emballonuridae > Saccopteryx > Saccopteryx leptura. The sequence goes on along the minus strand of NC_089506.1, from coordinate 1,432,366 downwards.
CAGTCGCTCAGTGCTGAGGGGCTGCCCACCCCGCGAGGGCTGCTTTGCAGACCTGAGGGTGCACGCCGAGACTCTCCAGGGCGTGGAACTTCACAGCGGAGGTCCCACACCCTGGACACCTCTCTAAACCCTGGACCTGAGGAATTCTACAGAGACCCCCTGGGGCAACTGTCCTCAGAGCCTAAACTGGCTCCCGAGACGTTCTTGCTGAGTCCCGGGTGGGGATGTCGTCTTCCCAGTGACCTCTCAGACGGGTCAGAGTGGAAGCTCATCGGAGATGTGTGCTGCCCACAGGACTCAGAGGTCCAAACAGGAGTCAGGGGTGCCCGGTGCAGTGGTCTGTCCTTCACGGCAGCACAAGGTCCCCGCACGCCCCAGATCCCTTTCGGTTAGGCACTCGCCGACCGGGGAGATGTCTTAGGACAAGGACGTGGGATAGAACCACGCTGTCACTGGCCTCCACTCTGTGGACCTTCGTTTCCTGTGGAATCAATCCTCAGGCAGGAGTTTCTCTCTGTGCCCCCTTTTTGCAAAGAGAGTTTCCAAGTCCAATCAAACTGCCTTTCCAAGTATTTTTGAAATACAACCTCTTTTTTTTTTTCAGACCCTTATCACCTCGTGAGCAAATTACTTCCAAAGCCACTAAAATCACATGAGGACAGCGTGCTGACAGCGGCTCCCTGTCCATCGTCCTTCCTCTGGGCAGCGCCTTTCGTTCACCCAGAAGTCAGGAACAGAGGGGCCCCGATACAACACGTGCACGACGCTGACCTCCTCTTACTGACCAGACTGGACGGCGTCCCCCTTTTCTGAACGAGAAGGCAGGTCTCTGGTTCTCGGAGGTCTCCCTTCCTCGACCTTCAGCCTGGCTCTCCAAACGCACCTCCCTCTCCACTGCACTGGGGTCATCGTTTCCAACAAAACGGTGCCTTTTTGAGAGAGAACAAAAATCACCATTGATTCCTCCTGCGACATCTGCGAGCACGAAGCTGAGCTCCATTCTCCACACCTGACCTCTCCCTTCCGACCCCTCCACCTGGAACTGTTTCTGTTTCCTTTCCTCTTTTTTTTTTTTTTTTTTTTTTTGTGTGTGTGTGTGTGTGTATTTTTCTGAAGTGAGAAGCAGGGAGGCAGACAGACAGACTCCCATGTGCGCCCGACCGGGATCCACCCGGCATGCCCACCAGAGGGTGATGCTCTGCCCATCTGGGCTGTTGCTCCATTGCATCCAGAGCCATTCTAGCACCTGAGGCAGAGGCCATGGAGCCATCCTCAGTGCCCGGGGCCAACTTTGCTCCAGTGGAGCCCTGGCTGCGGGAGCGGAAGAGAGAGAGAGAGGAAGGAGAGGGGGAGGGGTGGAGAGGCAGATGGGCGCTTCTCCTGTGTGCCCTGGCCGGGAATTGAATCCGGGAGTCCTGCACGCCAGGCCGACGCTCTACTGCTGAATCAACCGGCCAGGGCTTGGAACCATTTCTTTTGTAGCCTTTTCTGACATCACTGGCCATGCATATTTCTGCAAAGAAAGAAAAAGTCAACTCAGTCTAAAATTCCTTTGCTATCCATTTGGTCAGTGAATGGGACCCTCCTAATTACCTCTGCCGTGTGTCTGAGCCCTCTCTCCTCAATGAAGTTTGGAGCTCTTAATCGATAGGACTGTAAGCTTATTCCAAAATTCTGAAAAATTATGTATCTTAGTGATCAGGGGACCCATCAAAACAAGTGTATATTACCTCATTTCATCCATTTTTTTTTTTTTAATTTCACACTCAAGTTCAAATCTGGGAAGTAACACTTCGTTTGTTTTGTTGTTATTTTTTTTATTTATTCATAGAAAGTTTATGAGTAGCACAGGAAACTTCAAAGGTCAAATTCCAACATTAATCTGACTAGCTAAAACACCTCATAAAAAAATGAGGTAATAACAGTGGGAACTAAACACAGCATAAATTATTATTTTAGGATTCTGAATACGTGATGGTACTTTTTTTTTATTTTTGAAAAAAAGCTGTTTTTTCTGATCTTGTTGTCAGGAAAAGAATAGGACATAACTCAGAGGCCGAATGTTTCATAAATTCTCTACCTACATTTAATTTGTTTTTAGGAAGGTGACTTGACTCTCCTCTTTCCAAATCAGCAGTGTGGGAGATGTGGCTGGTTGTAGTATCAATCACCTGCTTCAGCTGACCGGGAGCTACGGAAAGCCTACTTGCGTGAGGGACGAAATGCCCACCAGAGCTTCGGCGGAACCCAGCTTGGTCTCGACTCTGCAGAAAGATGGAACTAAAAATGCCAGCGTTCTCCAGTCGTGAGTAGAAACTCCTAAGGAGAGCAGGGAGGATTGCAGAGCTGGGTGTGGAGTTGTCTAACAGCCTCGGGTCACTGGGTGTTGACAATCGAGCCGACTTAGCACCCAGATCGCTGACAAAATGTGTGTGTCACCAGCGGTAGGAACCCCCACGGACGCAGGCTCACTGACCTGGGAATCTGGTAGGTGGCCCTCAGCCCTGAGGCATTCAGCCTCAAATGACAGGGACTCGGAACTCTAATGTGGGGCAGAGTCTCGGACCCAGGATGGAGGCAGGTGAGTCCTTAGAACGAAAGAGAGGAAGAATATGTGAGCTACACCGGCTACAAATCCATTACAAAGTCGAGGTCAAGCCCCTTGTTGGAGGCGAGAGAGCTTCCCCGTGGTGATCTGCAAAGTCCCACGAAGGAGGGAGACAGAGGGACCGGACGATGGGATGGGGACAAAGGCAGGGGGTTAAGAGGGCGTCTCGTTCAGAATCGCACTCTGACTTCTCTCAACGTGCGAGAGAAGGAGGAAGAGCAGGCCGTGGAAATGGAGAAGGCGGGCTTATTTTCAACGTGTGGCTTGGTGACTTCCGCACACGTCTGAGCCTGGGAAAGCACACAGGTCCGAGTCTAGAACCTTCCGGCACTGAGAGGGCCTCCCTCAGGGACCCCCACTCCAGGACACGGCAGGACTTGCACCTCCGGCCTCAAGAAGTTGCCTCAGCCTGTGTCTGTTCTGCATAAAAACGGGGTCACACAGTCGGCCCCCCTTGGGTGCTGCGTGGTGTTTGGATCACCCGACGTCTCAGAATCGCGTGGTGCCTCAGAGTCTCCTGTGGGGCTGTAGCTTCCACCGCGTCTGGGCAAACCAGACAGGACGGTCTCTTCCCTCCGGACGGGGATGTCCCGGTCCTGTTGTGTGTCAGGACTGAAGCTGCCGCACGCTTCCTGTCCGCGTGTCTGGTAGGCGTCGACTTTCTCGACTACCGAGCAGGCGTGTCACTGATGGGCCGCATGCCGGGCCAGCGCCCTCGCGGGGGGTCAGGTCAGCGGTGCCCAGCGCCCTCGCGGGGGGTCAGCTCAGCGGTGCCCAGCACCCTCACGGCGGTCAGCTCAGCGGTGCCCAGCACCCTCACGGGGGGTCAGGTCAGCGGTGCCCAGCGCCCTCGCGGGGGGTCAGCTCAGCGGTGCCCAGCAACCTCACAGTGGTCAGGTCAGCGGTGCCCAGCATCCTCACTGCGGGTCAGCTCAGCGGTGCCCAGCGCCCTCGTGGGGGGTCAGGTCAGCGGTGCCCAGCACCCTCGCTGCGGGTCAGCTCAGCGGTGCCCAGCGCCCTCGCGGGGGGTCAGGTCAGCGGTGCCCAGCGCCCTCGCGGGGGGTCAGGTCAGCGGTGCCCAGCGCCCTCGTGGGGGGTCAGGTCAGCGGTGCCCAGCACCCTCGCTGCGGGTCAGCTCAGCGGTGCCCAGCACTCTCACGGCGGTCAGCTCAGTGGTGCCCAGCACCCTCACGGCGGTCAGCTCAGCGGTGCCCAGCACCCTCGCTGCGGGTCAGGTCAGCGGTGCCCAGCACCCTCACGGCGGTCAGCTCAGCGGTGCCCAGCACCCTCACGGCGGTCAGCTCAGCGGTGCCCAGCATCCTCGCTGCGGGTCAGCTCAGCGGTGCCCAGCACCCTCACGGCGGTCAGCTCAGCGGTGCCCAGCATCCTCGCTGCGGGTCAGCTCAGCGGTGCCCAGCACCCTCACGGCGGTCAGCTCAGCGGTGCCCAGCACCCTCATGGCGGTCAGCTCAGCGGTGCCCAGCACCCTCACGGCGGTCAGCTCAGCGGTGCCCAGCACCCTCACGGCGGTCAGCTCAGCGGTGCCCAGCATCCTCACGGCGGTCAGCTCAGCGGTGCCCAGCACCCTCACGGCGGTCAGGTCAGTGGTGCCCAGCGCCCTCCTGGGGGTCCCGTCAGCGAGGCTGTGAGCCAGGAGCTCGGGTCCCTCAGGCTGGCCCTACATTCCCGGGTCCGGTGCTTCCCCAGTACTGACAGTGCTGTTTAGGTTTGTTGGTTTCTTTCAAACTCAGCCGCTCTTACGGGTCTGGAGGTGACACGCCCTGGCTTCAATGCGTGTGTCCACGCTGCCGCAGGGCGCTCTGGGGGTGAGGGGGCTGACCTCACAATGTCACTCTGCTTGTGAGAGAGTCGATCCCTGGCCTATGCCTGGGGCTTCTGGTTATACACTCACCCCTATTCCTGTCTGTCTCTGTCATCCACGTCCCTATGACCTATCTGTCACCTATCTATCTGTCTATCTGTCTGTCTATCTAATCTATCATCTACCTTCCTGCCTACCCATCAGGGCAAGTAGGGTCACGTGCCGCCCTTCTCCTAGTTGCTGACTTAGCACACCCCTGTCGACTTCTAAAGCACTTCCTATTCCGTGGGTAAGCATTCTCGTTCAGGATGGGGGCACTGTTCCCATCTTAAAAACGAGGAGAGGGTGACTCGGAAGGAAGACATTGTCTAATGCCCCCTGGGAGAGAAGAAGCCCACGTTCTGTTCTCATGGTAACAGATGCTATGGAGAGACAGTGCTCTCAGGAACTTGATGCCCTCGCCCCTCAGGGACAGTCTCGGGAACAACAACAAAGAATGAAGGAAACGAAGAAAAGATGCAGTCCTCAGCTGGGCAGCTCAGTCGGTTAGAGCGCTAGCCCAACAGACCACGGGTGCAGGTTCGACCCCCGATCAGGCACCTACAGCCATCAACCACTGAGTGCACAAATGAGCGGAACAACGGACCAGTGTTTCTCTCTCATTCTCTCTGCCTCTCTCTCACATCAACCAATAAAGAAAAACGGTAAAGATACAAACAGGAACCTTAGAACATCGTTGTGGCCCGAGCTCCGTCACGAAGGGTGGGTCGAGAGTCCACATGGAAACAAACTGGTATTTCTAAGGAAGTCAAGCCTTTCACTTGGGGGTGGGGGGTACATGTAAGATCTTGTATGAAAGCACCATTGTCCTGAGGCTTTGAGAGAAGAAAACTGCTCGTTCACGTGGCACTGACAGATCAGGAGGCGGTTCGGAGTAAAGCGCTAATGAGGAGTTAGATTACACAGCAACAGCTTCTGCTAAAGCGTTTTCATGGAACAATACAATTATAGTGTGGATGAAAGAATTCGTATGTTTTTTTCATCTTTAAAAGGTTTTCATTATCAGGAGAAAAAAAAAAAAAAGCCCTTTCATAATGGACCCCCTGCAAATGAGGCCAAATCTGAGGCTTTGTTCCATACATTTAGTGCGTTTGTGTTCTAGTGAAAAATCCTCAGAACGACAGGTTGAGTATGCCAAAAAGCATTCTTTAGAGAGTGCTGTAAATTGTACTTAGTAGAGGGTATTTCAAAGTTAAATTTGCGAGGTATGATGTTGATGATTTGAATAGATTCAGACAGTTTATAATATGTTATGTGTTAGCAGGTCTTGCGGATAAAACAGAGTAAAATTTTAATAGAAAAAAATCTTTAAAATAATATATACATTTTTTTGCTTCTTTCAAGGATATATGAAGGATAGAAATATGGCATTGTGGTCACCACAGTAGAGGTGACCTCACCGTGCGTGCGTCAGGACGACCGTCATGTTTGATGCCATCATGGCCGTGGCCTGAGACGTTCCTGATAGGATGTGCTGAACCACCTCGCTCACGTGGTAAAGACCCAGAGAGATTGGATGAATTTACAGGTTTTGGCAAAGACAGAGACAGACAGACAGAGGGACAGACAGAGACAGATAGACAAGAAGAGAGAGACGGCCTGACCTGTGGTGGCGCAGTGGATAAAGCGTCGACCTGGAAATGCTGAGGTCGCCGGTTCGAAACCCTGGGCTTGCCTGGTCAAGGCACATATGGGAGTTGATGCTTCCAGCTCCTCCCCCCTCTCTCTCTCCTCTCTCTCTCTCTGTCTCTCTCTCTCCCTCTCTCTCTCCTCTCTAAAATGAATAAATAAAAAAAAGAAGAAGAGAGATGAGAAGAACTGATTCTTTGCTGTGGCACCCCGTTCGTTCAATGATTGCTTTCTCATAGGTGCCTTGACCGGGGGGGCACAGCAGATTGAGTGACCCCTTGCTCAAGCCAGCGACCATGGGGTCATGTACTTTCAAGGGTGATTTTTAGCCATCTAAACAAGACAAATTGTTTTTTAAGCTAACGTAATTAATTATAAGACTTTTAAGGATGCAGATGATGTTGTTGAACCACAGAATCATGACCTTGCAGCTGGGGCTTCTTCCTGGAGGTCCTCGTGCCCAGCACAGAGTCTGGCTCCGGAAGGCAGAGCGGTTGCTATGGAGAACATGGGCAGGGTAGGAATTGATGGCGGCGCATGGGGCGAAGAAGAATTATTTTGAACCAAGAGGCTCGGCAGCCAGAGCTGATGATTTGGTAGCTGGGGTCCCACTGAACAGTCAGTAGCTATTGATTCTGTCAAAACACAGAAAAACTGATTGTGTGCAAAAACAGTATTATGCTCTTCAGAAACCACAAGTTTCTGAGTGCTGACTGGACAGGAATCTTAATGGGAAGTGTCGGTAGCTCTTACCGATGCTGACTTTCCTACAGCGCGTCTCCCGGGGCGAAGACACACATCCCTGACTCATTATTTGAACACGTCCGAGACCAGGTCACTCTGCGTGACCTCTGAGTGCTCCCAGGTTTTGAATCTGTAGAACTAGGAATGAAAAGAGCGTCAGTGGGGAACTGACGTCCACGCTGACTCACGAGAGACGGTGCCTCCGACCCCCGGGAGAGTGCACGTCCGTCATCACGGTCGGACACGTCGCTAAACAATGAACCCATCCCGGGACGGGCTCCCGGGGTTCTGCTACATTCCAGGTCAACGCTTGATTCACTGAGCCACCACAGGTCAGGCCCGGGGTTCTGCCACAGACGCGGAACTCACCAAGAAGGTGCTGCTTTGGTCCAGGGCGGCTTTCTGACCCTGTGACTTACACTTTGGTCTTCCCATCTCGTTCCTTTTTGAGAACGGTTATTGATCCTTGACAAGACTATCCAGAGACGCGTGTTAGAAAATCTAAGAAGAGTGTCCACCACCTGCGTGCGTGTGTGTGTGTCCCTGAACACGGCCATCACCTGGACCAAACATTGGTAAAATTCGGTCTCTTCTAAGCCACTGAATGATCAGACCAGAGATGTGTTCAAGAAGAGATGTTTATGGGGTGTGCCTTCCAGGAAATAAGGAGAAACCAGACCGAGGTCTGTAAGATGAGGGAAGTCTCCACTTAACTCTACGAAGACAGAGATTACTGAGGTGTGGGACCAGCACACAGAGCAGTCGCTGGTCAATGTTTACGAGAAAACAGGACGATGGGTAGAAACGCCTGTCCGCTGCTCTACCTCAGCGAGAGTGTGGGTAGGTCCTCGGAGAGACTTAAATCAATACACTAGTATTTAAACCAGGGTGCTACGTTACTTTCCCACTCTGGTAGTGGGGTTATTTCTCCTTTCCACCACTGTCCAGAGAAGGACCCCCAACAATGATACCTTCTGCTAACGGGGTGACCTTGTGAGGAAGGTCACTGACGCTGGGGACGAAAGTAGCATCCAAGAGGAGGGGTCTTTCCTCGAGACTTAGCGATGCTCCTTGTGTTTGTCGGAGAAGACAGGCGCCAGGCAGTTAAAAACATGTGAATATTTAAATCTTTTGATAATGATGATGATGATGATGAAAAAGAAAAAGAAAAGGGTTGTATAACTGAGAAATTATTACTCAAATTGGATTTTTTTTTTTTTTGCATTTTTCCAAAGCTGGAAACGGGGAAGCAGTCAGACAGACTCCCGCATGCGCCCGACCGGGATCAACCTGGCATGCCCACCAGGAGGCAATGCTCTGCCCATCTGGGGTGTCGCTCTGTTGTGACCAGAGCCATTCTAGCACCTGAGGCAGAGGCCATGGAGCCATCCTCAGTGCCAGGGCCAACTTTGCTCCAATGGAGCCTTGGCTGCGGGAGGGGAAGAGAGAGACAGAGAGGAAGAAGAGGGGGAGGGGTGGGGAAGCAGATGGGCGCTTCTCCTGTGTGCCCAGGCCGGGAATCGAACCCAGGATTCCTGCACGCCAGGCCGATGCTCTACCACTGAGCTAACCGGCCAGGGCCTCAAATTGGATTTTAAGAAACACGAGTTTTAAATACTGTGTCAGTTCGAATTCAAATTTTGATTTTTTTTTTCTTTTCCCTGTGTTTTTTGTAGAGGTTGGGAGAGTGCAGGGCTAGGCATAGCGAAAACACTTTTTATTACCTTTAACCTAAAAATAATCTGTAGTTTTCCAGAGCGAGAAACATCATCTCCTCCAGGGAAATCAGAGTTCACTGGGTATCCAGGGATAAGATTAGTGTTTGAAAATACAGTGTGCACTCAAGTTATTTAGCACCTTTCAAATTTTATTTGAAATTGTTTTGTTTTGTTTAATAGAATGTGTGCTTTCCTTGATTTCTTTTAGCCCGGATTTGAATCCTTCCATGACTTGGGCTCCGTATCGTTATTAAGTTTACTTGCAGGTGACGAAAGTATTTCTGATTTCCCTTTTCGTTTTTCTCTATAGAAACTGCATTGAAGAGAGCAGCCTTCTCGCTGTAAAATTATTAAATGTATCACTAGGAGCACAGGGGAAATAACAAAGTAGCCGAAGAGAAATAGTACTCATTATAACTCTATTTATAGTTAAGGTAGTTTAGTGAAACTTATCTCGTAGCTTGATCTTGTTTCAAGAAAGGTTACAAAAACAATTAGAGGAATACATTCATGGTGGGTCTTAAATATCCTTTCCCTCTTCATTTATTTCTACGAAACATTGGCCTTTTGAAAGAACCTCATTACTGGGGGCCACACAGCGTCTCACTGGGTTGGCATTTAACGTAGCTAAATATTTGGCTATAATATAAAAGTAATTGAACCTGGGACGATCTTCCATCATTATGAAACAGTATATTCCGGGTTCCTCCTGACCTTCGCGAAGGTTACAGACTTTCCTGAGTTCGAATTGTGAATGTAGGAAGAAGGAGGGCTGCCCGGGGTCCAGGGAGAACAAAGGCTACAATAGCCCAGGTCAGGATGTGATCACGCAGCCTCTCGCCTCCTCATTCGGAGGTAACACACGAGGAACTTGCGCCCACAATTCCTCTTCCGTGACTCTTCCTATTGCTCTGTTATCGAGCCTCCCGCGTAAGATTTATCTCAGACAAAGGAAGGAATTCACATCTTAATGATAAGCATTAAAACTAGAAAAGAAATAACCAAACAATCCTAGAAAATCCCCGTATGTTCTGAGATGGTAGAACTCTGCTTCTAAACATTCCAGGTATCGAACAGAGTAGGCGGTTGGACCCAGAAATTATGTTTAGCTGAATGATGACAGATGTAATGTAACCTCACGTATAGGCTACATCTGAAACCTTGGACGGCAAATACCGACGGTGACCCTCAACATCATCTCCTCTGAAAGCAGTGACAGGTCACCAGCTCTTCTTTGAAAACCCTGCTGTAAATTCTGGCCGGGGCAGACGGTCAAACCCAGAATAACGCCCAGTTTAGCAGAGAGAATGAAACTGCCGCTCCACTGACCAGAATGTGTGCATGGAAAATCTCAGAAAATGGACCAGATGTTCATGTGGTTGCTCTATCTAGGACTTCAACACATACCCACATGGAATAGCATGCTATCTATAGTCTATAATTTCATAATATAGTGAGTGAGTCGTGTATTAAGGGATATGAAATCTAGACAGCTACCCCCTAATCAGACACATTACTCTTTTTCCAGGGAAACATGCCAGTACTCACGCTCCGCGGGAGATAGCTGAGCCATTAGAAACTCTAAGTTAAACCCTGGCTGGGTAGCTCAGTTGGTTACAGCGTTGTCCCAATATGCCAAGGTTGAGGGTTCAATCCCTGGTCAGGACACACACAAGAATCAACCAAGGAATGCACAAATTGATATTTCTCTACTTCTCTCTCTCTCTTTCTCTCACTCCCCCTTTCCTTTCTCTCTAAAATCAATTTTAAAAAAGAACCCTAAGTTAATTTTGCTACCAAATTCACCCCAATCCAATCTAAATAATTCTGTGTCCATACTTCGTTTGGTTTTCACAGTTGTAGAAACACATTTCGATCCCTGCTTTTGAAGTGATCAGGCCCCATGTATTTTGTGAACCAGCATCTCCCTCCCGCCCTTGGAGACACAGGTATATGTGGGCACTGTGGCTGTGCACACCTGTGTGCAGGGGTGTGCACCAGGTGGCATATTGTGTTTGCCCCACACCAGGGAGAATGACGACATTAACAATAACAGCACAGATGCCTGACCAGGCAGTGGCGCAGTGGATAGAGCGTCGGACTGGGATGCAGAGGACCCAGGTTTGAAACCCTGAAGTCGCCAGCTTGAGCGCGGGCTCATCTGGTTTGAGCAAGGCTCACCAGCTTGAGCCCAAGGTCGCTGGCTCGAGCAAGGGGTCACTCACTGTGCTGAAGGCCCCAGGTCAAGGCACATATGAGGAAACAATCAATGAACAACTAAGGAGCCACAATGAAGAATTGATGCTTCTCATCTCTCTCCCTTCCTGTCTGTCTGTCGCTATCTGTCCCTCTCTCCGTCTCTGTCACAAAAAAAAAAAAAAAAACCAAAAGCAGTCACAGCACCGAGCACTCCACAGCGGTCGAGCAGGCAGGAGGACTCCTGCACAGGAGGCACACACCAGACACGTGGAGGCACGCTCTCTACTTCTCTGCGCACGCTGACCCTCCAGGGGGTCCCCGATCTTGCTGTTGGCCGCAGGACTTGCTGACTGGACGCCCACACCTTGCTTCTCAATTTCACATGGAATTTTGAGCCATCTTCTCGAAAAGTTCACTTCACAGCTTATGTGCAAGTACAGTCCCGACTGACACCCAGACACACATAGATTGGAGCAGTCGTCTGTTTGGAAGTAGCCAAAAAAACAAAAAAAACAACCATGAAGTCACTTTTAGCTGTCCTTTACTTTGGGTAATTTGACCAGCCTTTTATGGGATTTTTTAATGAAACTTGAAGAAGTCATCGCCTCCTTCCTGCTGGAGAAAAATAGAAAACACCCAATGATTTATTTCCCCTTTAAAGTCGTGTTATGGATGATGATGTGTCGTCCAAATGGCATCGTTAAAAAAGAAATGGATGGAAATGACTGACTTATGTTGTCATGTTTCATGAGGACGGTATTTTTCAAAAGACGCGATTGAACTCACAAATACAGAAAACGCAGGGAGTGGGTCAGCTGGAAAGAGGCGTTGACATAAAATATATGGAAGCCAAGAACGGGGTTTCATTGCAAAGTGAAGAAAGAAAAAAACAAATGACATTTTCCCAGCTGTTGAAATGCGTCTTATGAAATAATGAGATCGCTCCGTGCGGAGCCGGAGGCGGTGAGGAATGACGCAGTCAGACCCTGCAGCCCTGCAGGGACGCCCACCCCGTCCGTCCTGACGCAGGGCGCGTACACCGTCCATCTGGGGTCATTCTGTGAACCTGAAAACACGGGAGCCGTTACCCCTGAGAAGGAGAGAGGCGCTAACTCCATTCCCAGCTGAAGTGCCGACCGATGTGTGTGCCCTGCCGAGTCGGCTAGGGTCGTGTTCGAATGTCGCTCTGCCGGCTCCGGGTCGTCACGAGGATCCCTCGTCCTGGGTGCTACCCCCTGACAGGACAGGTGCACTGAACGCCCCCACCGCCGTGTGGGTTCAGATCTGACCGTGAGCGCACTGACCACACCACACCTCAGCCACCCTGCCCACCATCGGCCTTCAAACTCCTCTGGCTCTGAGGTCTGACCCAGTGACAGTGAACGCAACGCTACTTTCCCACGGACAGGGACAACCGCGGTGACAGTGAATGCAACGCTACTTTCCCACGGACAGGGACAACCCCGGCGACAGTGAATGCAATGTTACTTTCCCACGGACAGGGACAACCCCGGTGACAGTGAATGCAGTGTTACTTTCCCACGGACAGGGACATCTGACCCTGGTGACAGTGAATGCAACGCTACTTTCCCACGGACAGGGACATCTGACCCCGGTGACAGTGAATGCAACGCTACTTTCCCACGGACAGGGACAACCCCGGTGACAGTGAATGCAACGCTACTTTCCCACGGACACGGACATCTGACCCCGGTGACAGTGAACGCAACGCTACTTTCCCACGGACAGGGACAACCGCGGTGACAGTGAATGCAACGCTACTTTCCCACGGACAGGGACATTGAAGGTCGTCTTCCGTCTTCCTGAAGTCTCCAGAACTCGCATCTTTGCAGCTAACTCTTCCCGTGCCGTGGCTTCAGCCGAGGGGTCAGCCTAGTGCAGGTCCCTCCCCGCTGCTCTGCTGGCCCTTGCGTGCCCTGCGCTCACCACGCCTCAGGCCACACACAGCCCCTCTGTCTGCAGGCCACGCTCCCCTGCGGGGCCCCTTCTCTGCCTCTGCTGCCCTTTCTCCTGCGTTCATCCCAGACGATGCGGTCTTCCTCGTGAAGTCACGACCACGTGACAGGGAACAGTGGCTCCTGCAGGAATGGGGAGACCCTTGGAGCTGACCGACATAGTGACCGGCAGCCCAGAATTACCGACGGTGTGGCCATGGCCGCCTTGAGCAGCTGTCTGACCCCCTGCAGATCCGGGGACAGAGTCCCTACAGCACGGCCCCCTCCACCGCCCCACCCCCACCCCGCCCCCAACAGCCTCCTCTGCTTTCCAGCGAGGACGACTTGGGTGCCCAGGTCACACAGAAACATCAGCTGATCTGCCGTGACCCCTTCTGCCTGAGGACCTCGCTGCACTTCGGAGTTTGATTTTATTTATTTTTCTTTCTAAAACCACTCAGCTCTTTCCAGGACTTCGAAACCTGTCTTCTACCATTTCCATTCAAATCAGGAACTATACAGGTATAAGACAATGCAGGAAAAGTAAATTCCAGATTTTCGTCGACACGGCAACTGTCGACCTTGTTGTGATGAAGGGTGGAAACGGCGTTTCCCTGAGAGAAAGCTCAGCGCCCGTCGTCGTTAGGTGGGTTAGACCTTCCGTAATTCCACTTGTCTGTCTTAACTCGTGTTTCAGTTTCTCTGAGAGCTGCCAAGAGGTTTGGGGGGGGGGGGTACCATGGGGGAAGGAATATTTGAGGACAGAATTTTAAGTCCTACTTTCATGTTATTCACTTTGAAAGAGATTTTTGAAATGGAACCAAGGCAGGCCTATTGTCCAGCCCTGTTCTGTGCAACTTGGGGGTAAGGGTTTTATTATGTATTTATATCTTGGGGTATCAGAGCTAGACTGACTCCCATAGAAGTGAACCCCCGCACACACACCCCCGTATACACACACCTCTCTCTGTCTCTCTCTCAACGGCGTGCATTATGAAAGGTGACTGGGCGTGTCCTTACGCAGGTGCAGGAAACAAGAGAAGCTGTTCTGGGCACATGGGCACATGACCTCCGGTGTCAACAATGGATTGACAGTGGCATGAGTCAAACCACATGCAACAAAGTCGGGACAAACACGTGTTTTTGAGAAGTCTCAGCTGGGAAGAAATCAATGAATTACGTAAGTGTTGGCAGAAGACACTGTCTTTTAATTTGACAGATCTCTGCATTTCATTGGCGAGCTCGGGCAGACAGTTACTCGGTGTGCCGAGATAGAGGAATTTCTGTTTCCTGAGCAACGGGCACCTAAACATTTCCTACTCAGGATGGCAGTGGGTAGCGTACACAGTCTCCTCCCCGCTGCTGGAGATGGAAGGGCAGGTCACAGGAAGCTGGCCTTTTCCAACACCGCGAAACCTCCCAGCCGCTTTGACACCCCCTCGCCCCAGCTCTGCGCCCCGGGTCCTGCGCACCGTGTGAGCTTCCCGACGAGAAATAGCCGACACAGGTGTAGCTGAGCTCTACGAATGAAGACGTCGCCTGCACTTCAGAACTAATCAACTTGGAGGGTTGGAGCAGGCGTTTAGGATCCGTGTCGGTCTCGGTGCTGTTTGGCGAGACTCTGGCGGAGAGCCCAGGAGGACGTCATGAGAAAGTCCGTAGTTTTTATGAACATGCGTGGATGAAGCCCAGGAGGACGTCATGAGAAAGTCCGTAGTTTTTATGAACATGCGCGGATGAAGCCCAGGAGGACGTCATGAGAAAGTCCGTAGTTTTTATGAACATGCGTGGATGAAGCCCAGGAGGACGTCATGAGAAAGTCCGTAGTTTTTATGAACATGCGTAGATGAAGCCCAGGAGGACGTCATGAGAAAGTCCGTAGTTTTTATGAACATGCGCGGACGAAGGCAGGGGTGACAAGGGGCAGCGTCCAGGATTTGCTTTAAAAACTTCCAAAAATAAGCAAAAATTGGAGATGAGATGAGGCAGTCATGCTGCACCCTGAGTGACCTGGGTCTGTAAGGCCGACAGCGTGCCACACATATCCGTTGCCGTGTGTGCTGTGTGCATTTGGAAGTCTCGTCATTCTTGTAAATCATGCTGGAGAGTAATACAGTGAAAAGAGGGACTGACCAGGGAAAGACTCTCTCAGGCGACCAAATGCCAGACAGTTCAGCTCATTTAACGTCCATCCTGTCGAAGGGAGTGGAAGTGAATAGATGGGGAAACTGAGTCAAGGCCCATCGGCTACAGATTCTGTTCAGTCTTCCGCTCCCAATTTAATGGGTCATTTAATCTTACTTCTCACTAACACTGTCAACCACAGCTGGGTATAGAATGCCAAGCAATAAAAAGAACTCAGGGGGAAAAAAAGGCTAATTTTGTAATTTGTATACTGGTTTTCATAAAATATTTTGAAGATGGAAAAGCCATTTGCTGCAGACATCGTTACGACCCAATGGGGGTTCATTTCACTCATTCAACTTCCGCCACGCGATCAATGTGTCTTCGGGAAGATCCGCTAAAAATCAGCAGTTTGTAAGAAATAACAAGGGCATTTCACCTCACATCACAGCTACGGAATTCTCCTCTGTCTCAGGTGCTGCAGATGGAAAACTGGTTAAAACAAAAAAGTTTTTTTTTTTTTTTTTTACATCTGCATGTGGAAGTTTAAAGAATTTATTAAAATAATCTTTTAAAATGATAATTTGCAGCTCAGACCTAGTCTAACGCACACTTAAGCCCACTCGATGCAATGTGCATGATTCATTTACATCCGAGAGATGGAAAACAGGTCCGTTTAATTAGAACGGCCTCAGTCTCTGGACAATTGGTACTTAACCATATAGTGAAGTATATCCATTCGTTACGAAAGGAGAATCGTGTGACATCTTAATGGCACTACAACTTCCGCATTACTTTAGGTTCCACTGGTGTCAGTTCAAAGATGGGGCCTGTGTGGGTGTTTAGAGAGGCTGGTAGTTGAACTCCGCTTTCTGTAACAAAGAGACTTGTGGGAATTATTTATCACCGGTAAAGACGTTCTTAAAGAAAAATACCAATCTTTTCACTTTTCTTATTTGTGAACCAAAATGAGATGATTGTTGCTTTGCTGTGAGCTACGTCTTCTATTTTTACGTTCTACAGGCTTGTGGAGTCAGCAGGCTCTCAATAAGGTAGCAATCCCCGAGGATAAAGAACTATAATAGTATCTGAGTTAACGGTTGCTGCCTACCCCTCATTCTCTTCTTCTCTGACCTCAGGGCGGGGATGTTCTGAAATTTCGCATGAAAATGTATGATCTGCTGCTAGTGAAGGAGAGGGTGTCGATAGCTTTTCCTGCCTTCATGTATCCACGCTACCGGATATCTATACTCGCCTACCTGCCTGTAGTAAGAGCAATACTAAAGGAGAAACAATAGTGATTACAGACACAAAACACCCAGGGACTGCCGGCCCCAGCCCGTTCCCCGGGAGACCTCCAGGAACCTGCTTCCACTTCTCATCGTCAGGGTTGTCCTGCGCGGACCTGCTCCTGAGACAGACCCACCTCCCCAGCCCCGCACGACTCACCATGTCTTTCCCTGTGTCTTCCTCCTCCTGGTGGTGACATTCTGTGAAGCTTCATCTGTCGTCCATCAAAGGTGGTGCCGGACTCATTGTTTTCCCAAAGACTAACCTAACTGAGCAAAAAAGAAAAAAAAACAAAGAGAGAAATTCGCGAGCAGAGACCAGAGTTGGGTAGACGGGTGCAGGGGGTGCAGGGGGTGCAGGAGGGTGCAGGGGGTGCAGGAGGGTGCAGGGGGTGCAGGGGGGCCCAGGAGGGTGCAGGGGGTGCAGCAGGGGGTGCAGGGGGGTCCAGGAGGGTGCAGGGGGTGCAGCAGGGGGTGCAGGGGGGTCCAGGAGGGTGCAGGGGGGTGCAGGGGGGCCCAGGAGGGTGCAGGGGGTGCAGCAGGGGGTGCAGGGGGGTCCAGGAGGGTGCAGGGGGGTGCAGGGGGGCCCAGGAGGGTGCAGGGGGTGCAGCAGGGGGTGCAGGGGGGTCCAGGAGGGTGCAGGGGGGTGCAGGGGGGCCCAGGAGGGTGCAGGGGGTGCAGCAGGGGGTGCAGGGGGGTCCAGGAGGGTGCAGGGGGGTGCAGGGGGGCCCAGGAGGGTGAGGGGGTCCAGCAGGGGGTGCAGGGGGGTCCAGGAGGGTGCAGGGGGTGCAGGAGGGTGCAGGGGGTGCAGGGGGGCCCAGGAGGGTGCAGGGGGTGCAGCAGGGGGTGCAGGGGGGTCCAGGAGGGTGCAGGGGGGTGCAGGGGGGCCCAGGAGGGTGCAGGGGGTCCAGCAGGGGGTGCAGGGGGGTCCAGGAGGGTCCAGGGGGTGCAGGAGGGTGCAGGGGGTACAGGGGGGTGCAGGAGGGTTCAGGGGGTGCAGGGGGTGCAGGAGGGTGCAGGGGGTGCAGGAGGGTGCAGGGGGTGCAGGGGGGTCCAGGGGGTGCAGGAGGGTGCAGGGGGGTGCAGGGGGGGTCCAGGGGGTGCAGGAGGGTGCAGGGGGTGCAGGGGGGGTCCAGGGGGTGCAGGAGGGTGCAGGGGGTGCAGGGGGTGCAGGGGGTACTGGGGGGTGCAGGGGGGGTCCAGGGGGTGCAGGAGGGTGCAGGGGGTACAGGGGGGTCCAGGAGGGTGCAGGGGGGTGCAGGGGGTCCAGGAGGGTGCAGGGGGTGCAGGGGGGTCCAGGGGGTGCAGGAGGGTGCAGGGGGGTGCAGGGGGGTCCAGGGGGTGCAGGAGGGTGCAGGGGGTGCAGGGGGGGTCCAGGGGGTGCAGGAGGGTGCAGGGGGTGCAGGGGGTACAGGGGGTACAGGGGGGTGCAGGGGGGTCCAGGGGGTGCAGGAGGGTGCAGGGGGTACAGGGGGGTGCAGGAGGGTGCAGGGGTGCAGGGGGGTCCAGGAGGGTGCAGGGGGTTGCAGGGGGTGCAGGGGGTCCAGCAGGGGTACACGGTGAGGACGGGGACTTGACTTTGGGTTGAACACACGGTACAGTGTGCCGAGGACAGGGTGTAGGACTGGATACCTGAAACCTCTAGAATGTTGTTAACCAGGGTCACCTCCAATAAACTCAATAAAGAAAGAAAAAAGGGAAACAAGTAAAAACAGTAGGTTTTGTTGTAAACTATCCAGAAAGCTTTGGTATTCAAGCGCTTCCGGGCGTGTTCCCTCCTTCCTCGCTAGCACGCAGCTGACGAGAGGCTGCCCCACGGGCGCACGGGGCGCAGGCAGTAGGTGGTGCTTCAGGGCACAGAGGGGGAAGCCCCAAAGGGCGGTGTCCCCGTCGTAGTGAGGGACGCTGCAGCAGGGATCTCCCGTCTAAAAGACATACGAGCGTTCCCTACGTTATCAAAGAAGATGGCCTATAATTCAAAGTAGTAAAGTAGTTTTGATTTTGTTTGTTTTTTTTTTTTTGTATTTTCTGAAGTGAGAAGCAGGGAGGCAGTCAGACAGACTCCCGCATGTGCCCTACCGGGACCCACCCGGCATGCCCACCAGGGGGTGATGCTCTGCCCACCAGGGGGCGATGCTCTGCCCATCTGGGGGATCGCTCTGTTGCATCCAGAGCCATTCTAGCACCTGAGACAGAGGCCACAGAGCCATCCCCAGCACCCAGGCCAACTTTGCTCCAATGGAGCCTTGGCTGTGGGAGGGAAAGAGAGAGACAGAGAGGAAGGAGAGGGGGAGGGGTGGAGAAGCAGATGGGCACTTCTCCTGTGTGCCCTGGTCGGGAATCAAACCCAGTACTTCCACATGCCAGGTGAACACTCTACCACTGAGCCAACCAGCCAGGGCCTCAAAGTAGTTTTAATTAAGTGTAGCTCATGGCGCTGTGCTTCTAAGAGCCTGATCCATAATAAGTGTTAACAGAAGTTACACTTGCCAAGTCTGTTGATATGCCTCACTAACACTTGAACTGATCTCACTAAAAAGGTTAGTGTGAAATTGTGAAAATTAGTGAAATTGTTTGTTTTTGTTTGAAACTATTTTTTAACTCTTTTTATTTATTTTTTATTTTTATTGATTGATTTTAGTGAGAGAGGGAGGGAGGGAGAGAGAGAGAGAGAAGGGGACATCGAGCTGCTCCTGTCTGTGCCCCAAACGGGGATCGAACCAGCCACCTCAGCACATTGGGACACTGCTCTAACCAACCGAGCTATCCAGCCAGGGATGGACATTATATTTTAAAAATCAAATCTCACAGGTCCTATGAGCGTATCATAGCTTGTACTTCATGCACAAAGCACGCCGCTCTCCACGTGCAGACGAACGAACACCTCCAGCAAATAGTGCGACACTGGGATTCTTCGTGAGGAACCTTCCAGAAAGCCACCGAGCGTTGCTCGGTGTCTGTCACTGCAGCAATGTGACACAAACTGACTTCCTCCGCCAGTGCGAGGGGACAGCAATGAGCTCCCGGCATTCGTTCATGACAGAGACGCAGGGAGGGGGCCCGGCACGGTGATTTTCGATGCCAGTGACCGTCATCGAAGGGTCAGTGTGAGCTCAGCCGGGGAAGGAGCCCCTGAGGCAGGGTTTTGGGTTTGGGGGAGGCACTCTCTCTTCCCCGAGAGCCCTCTGTGGTCGTGGGGGTTCCCCGTTCGGACCCTATGCGTGTGCTTACAGCGCCCGGACGGCACCCAGATGTCCCCACGCACGGGCTTGCTCGTCCCAAACAGGGAGCCCTACGAAGAAACAAGACCTTCTGAAGGGGGCACATGTGTCTGCTTGATGGAAAAATAAACAAGAATTCATTTCTTTAGCTAGTTTGAGAATATTGGAGCTCCTTCTTCCCTGAATTATTATTACTATTGTTTTTTTATAAAACTGCAACAGTGACATCCAGTGTTTAGGGAAATTAATGGCAGGTTGTCCCCGAGGACAGTCAAGGACCCTCGTGTCTTGAAGAAAGATGTTGATGCTTTCCTCGTCCCATAGGAACACGTACATAGAAAGACGCTACTTTCTCAGATGGCTTCATTAATTTGGGAGGGCCGTCAGCGTCCCTCGTAGGAGGGCCGACCGACGGCCGCGGCTCCGGGGGTGCGCACACTAAACATCATCCCGGAAAACAAGTAACACAGTCGCTATGCAGAGAAGACACATCTGTCTCTGTAGATATCTCTCCTGAATTTAGTAAAAATAAACTACAAAAACTCAGAAATCAGTTTCGTGAGACCATGGACCACAGAGTTGGTTTGTAAAAATGAATTATATTCTTATAGACTAGCAAATATTTGGAAAATATAATTTAAAAAAAAAATCATGTCTATAGCATAAGACTGAATAACTTAGAAGAAACTCCATAAACAAGTGCCCAGAAAACTTAACCTCAATAAATGAAGAGATTGGGAAGAAGCATTTCTTCTTACTTCTTATAAATAATAGTTTGGATTTAATGTATCCTTCACGGGTGTCAGTTCTCCTCAGCTTGATCAATAGACTGACGTCGCTCCTGGTGGTCTGTCATCACGACAGACTTTCCTGAGAAGTCGACCAGGTGAATCTAAAGTGATTATAGAAACTGGGGAATCTGAAATAGTATTCATGAAAAAAAAAAAAAAGAGCAAAATGACGGGACTCATCTTAGAGAGGTGGCCGCAATGGTGCAGGATGGCGTGGGGACAGACACAGGCCAGGGGGGCGGGTCACGAGTCTAGACACCGAGTCACACAGGTACATGGGCAGTTGAGTTTTGCCACGGTGTCAGGATACTGCAATGAAAATGGCTAAGCTTTTAAACGAAGGGCGCCCAACTACAAGATGTGGGTATGGATTAAAAATGAACCTTGAACTCTAATCACGTCATACATGAGATACCATTTAAAATGGATCACAGACTCAAACATATATGCAAAGACCATAAAGCATCCAGAAAAGTGCAACACAACTTCGGTTTCACCAAGACAGATTTCTGGGGTACACACAAGCACACACGAATAGCTATTAAAACGAACAGATTTATCCTCACTGGCATTTAAAAGGTCTGCTCTTTACCACGAAAAAAGGCATGGGATGGCCCGGGCGCTGGGGATGGCTCCTTGGCCTCTGCCCCAGGCGCTAGAGTGACTGTGGCTCTGGTTGCGGCAGAGCGACGCCCCGGAGGGGCAGAGCATCGCTCCCTGGTGGGCAGAGCGTCGCCCCCGGTGGGCGTGCTGGGTGGATCCCTGTCGGGCGCATGCGGGAGTCTGTCTGACTGTCTCTCCCCGTTTCCAGCTTCAGAAAGGAAAAAAAAAAAAAAGAAAAAAAAAAAGAAAAAAGGCACGGGCAACCCACAGATTCAGAAATATATATATATATTTATATCTGTAATGTATTTATCTGATCAAGATTTTCATCCAAAATGTCTAAAAGCCTCCTACATATCAATAACAGAAAACCCTATCAACAGAAGGTCAGCACCGAACTCGAAGAAGCCTTCATAAGAAGATGCGCAAATAGCCAAGACGTTGAATGACAAGGTGCAAATTAAAACTGGTACAAGGGCCCTGGCCGGTTGGCTCAGTGGTAGAGCGTCAGCCTGGCGTGCGGAAGTCCCGGGTTCGATTCCCGGCCAGGGCACACAGGAGAGGCGCCCATCTGTTTCTCCACCCTTCCCCCTCTCCTTCCTCTCTGTCTCTCTCTTCCCCTCCCACAGCCAAGGCTCCATTGGAGCAAGGATGGCCCAGGCGCTGGAGATGGCTCCTTGGCCTCTGCCCCAGGCGCTAGAGTGGCTCTGGTCGCAACAGAGTGACACCCCGGAGGGGCAGAGCGTCGCCCCCTGGTGGGCGTGCCGGGTGGATCCCGGTCGGGTGCATGTGGGAGTCTGTCTGACTGCCTCCCCGTTTCCAGCTTCAGAAAAATACAGAAAAAAAATAAAATAAAAAATAAAACCGGTATAAGGTCCGTGTCTCCTATCTACTAGAATGGCCAAAGTCAAAAGCAAACGCAGTTCCATCGGCCGACTCAGGTATGGGACGAGAACTCCTGTGTACCGCTCTCCGGGCGGTAACGACCCGGGAAAACATTCCCTCTACCGTTAAACATTCTGTTCACCGAAGACCCTGCAACCCCACGCCGAGGGGTGTCGGCAAGAGACCCAGGAACTTAGGTCCAGAAACAAACGGTCTTAAACGCAAAGGTCCGCAGAAGCCTCCCTCCTCACGACAGCCTCACACCGGAGTCTAACAGCTCACTGTCACGGCAGCCGACAGGGACATCAGGGGTGGCACACCCACCAGCGGGACACCAGCTGGGGACAAAAGAGGCAGCAACAGTAACTCAGGTGAGTCTCCGGAGCACTGTGAAGAAGGGTGAGCTCCAGAACCGGCTGCCTGAGTCGTTCTCCGAGGCCCAATGATGAGGAGGGGACCCGGGTGTGGGTGAAATCAGACGAGTGCAGTCGCCCGTGGGGAGGACCGAGCGGAAACGGGCACGAGAGGCGTCCCTCACGTTGTTTTCTGTGGCACGCCTGTTTGCCCACACCCCCCAATCGAAATGTGCTCTGTGCATCTTACTGCAGGTGCATCCCACACACAGGTGAGTCCCACACACAGGCGGGTCCCACGCACAGGTGAGTCCCACACACAGGCGAGTCCCACGCACAGATGGGTCCCACGCACAGATGAGTCCCACGCACAGGTGGGTCCCACGCACAGGTGAGTAGTCCCATGCACAGATGGGTCCCACGCACAGTTGGGTCCCACGCACAGGTGAGTCCCACACACAGGCGGGTCCCATGCACAGGTGGGTCCCATGCACAGGTGGGTCCCATGCACAGATGGGTTCCACACACAGGCGGGTCCCACGCACAGGTGAGTCCCACACACAGGCGAGTCCCACGCACAGATGGGTCCCACGCACAGATGAGTCCCACGCACAGGTGGGTCCCACGCACAGGTGAGTAGTCCCATGCACAGTTGGGTCCCACGCACAGGTGAGTCCCACACACAGGCGGGTCCCATGCACAGGTGGGTCCCATGCACAGGTGGGTCCCATGCACAGATGGGTTCCACGCACAGGTGGGTCCCATGCACAGGT
The DNA here is from genome assembly GCF_036850995.1 of Saccopteryx leptura. Taxonomy (NCBI): domain Eukaryota; kingdom Metazoa; phylum Chordata; class Mammalia; order Chiroptera; family Emballonuridae; genus Saccopteryx; species Saccopteryx leptura. The sequence continues at coordinate 1,409,592 of NC_089506.1, read as the reverse complement.
GGGTCCCATGCACAGGTGGGTCCCATGCACAGGTGGGTTCCACGCACAGCCGAGTCCCACACAAATAGACACTATGTTAACAGAAGTAGTGCACATGACTCCCACACACAGGCTGTTCACTGTCCCACTGTGGCAACAAGAGAAGCCGCCGTGGACACAGTTCGAGGACAGCCCAGCACAGTAAGGCACAGGAGAGGGGTGGGGAGGGGTCGCCATGAGACCCCTGTCTTCAGCAGGGATGCTCAGGTCAAGCCTCCTGCCTCAGGGTGGGTGACACCAGAGCCAGATGGAGGGCAGGATGCAGTCCCTTCCTGTGGGGCTTCCAGCCTGGGTGCAGCGCGGGTATGTTCAAAAGGGAAGGGAACCTGCCAGCATCCTAACAATGCAGCAGGCGTCTGAGGCGTGAGGCTTCTGGAGTCAGACACCCGCAGCGAACAGTCCTTCCCTGTCTCTCCTGCTGTATCCTCCCTTCTACTTGCCCCTGTGAGAGCAAAAACCTCAGAGGCTGTTTTGTGACGTACAAATGTTTTTATTCTCAGGAAGGGGGGTGATGTTGTCCCCCAGGGACCTTTGGCAATACCTGGGGTCATCGTTCGGTTGTCAGGACTGGGGTGAAGGGAAGCCGGAGGCTGCTCCGTCCCCGCAGCAAAGGGTCGCTGCTCCAAGTGCCAACAGCGCCGTACTTTCCTCCACGGTTTATTCTTCTGCTCTTGAAGATGAAAGGTTGTTACCTTCTAGAGGCTCAGTTTTCACATGTCTGGACACCTGCAGGTGGACTGGTAACATTTAACCATTTAAATCGTTTGCATAGGAAGCTGTGATCATTACTCAGCCATAAGAAATGATGACATCGGATCATTTACAATAACATGGATGGACCTTGATAACATTATACGGAGTGAAATAAGTAAATCAGAAAAAAAACTAAGAACTATATGAAACCATACATAGAAGGGACATAAAAATGAGAGTCAGAGACATGAACAAGAATGTGATGGCAACAGGGGTGGGGGGTGGGGGGAGGGGGGATGGGGTGAAGAAGGAGAGAGGGGTTGGGGGAGGGGAGGGGCACAAAGAAAACCAGATAGAAGGTAACAGAAGACAATTTAACTTTGGGGGAGGGGTATACAGCATAATCAAATGTCAAAATAATCTAGAGATGTTTTCTCTCAACATATGTACCCTGATTTATCAATGTCACTGCATTAAATCTAATAAATAAATTTAAAAAAAAATCAGGATGGACTGGTTTTCCCTGCATGTGTAATCAGTTGCTCTAACACCATTTCTCCTGCAAACCTTTTTGTTCCACTGATTTCTGATGGCAAGCTTTGGATAGATATTAAACCATTATCTTGTGGCATCTGTTTAAGAACTATTATGTTTCTTTTTTTTTTTTAAAGTTAGTTGTACCATACTTTCCAAAAGTATTACTTTTCCTCTCAGTGTTTTACTTTTCGGCAGTGAATGGGTCATTTTCTTTAAACGTCTTGAATAGGCTGCAAACACAATGGAATTCTGGGCGACACTGAGGCTCTGTGTCCTGACATAGAGTCTCCTATTTTCAGATGTTAACTCATTTAAAAGACCTTTGCAAAATTTTTCTTGATTTTTTTTTCCCCTTTTCATCCTTTCAGGTAAATTTAAAAATTCTTTGTCACACATCACTATCAGGAATGAACAGAAATCCAAATGTACTTTAGAAACTAAGTAAGTGCATTTTTTTTTGATGTACTAGATTTAAAACTTGCACAGGATGGAGATGAACATGGGCACATCTACAATGCTTTGCAAAACTGGACGCTAAGTATTTTGAACCTTCTCCCTCAGAGACCGTATCCGTTTGCTTAGGAAACATTCTACCCTTTGAGTTAATACAGAGGCTGATTTAGCTTCCTGCTCTAAGCGATGGTTAACTGTAATTATCGGGTTCCACAGAAAGGCAGTAATTAAACTTGATAATGAAATAAACTGAAAACAGTTCTATCTGGTTTTATCGACGCAGTGAGTCCACCCGACGTCCCTGGTCCTGCGTCCCAAGCTCACGACTTGCCCTGACATCACAGGCACAGGGCAGCGGGTCAGAAAGAAACTGCCCAGCGCTAGTCAATCGTGAACCTGGGAAACAGGCCTGGGAGGAGAGTTTGCATTGCAAGGTCTGAATACACGCTTTCCCCAAGCTCTTTACGAGGGTGGATGTATCTCTGAACTCCTCCCTCTGCGGGTGCAGGGCCCCGCCCCCACCCCGCGCCCACCTGTCACAGACCCCTCAGGAGCCCCTGTCTCTGCGTCTGCGGGTGCAGGGCCCCGCCCCCACACCCTGCCCCCACCCTGCCCCCACCCTGCGCCCAGGGTCACAGACCCCTCAGGAGCCCGTGTCTCGGCGTCTGCAGGAGCAGGGTCTCCTGCCACCACCGGGGGCCGCTGTTTCGATGGAGGGTTTTGTTCAGAACTTGGTGCATTTCCTCTTGTCCAGGTTCTCAACAGAACCCGGGAAAGGAATGGTCAAGACGTGAGGCCCCTGGGCTACGGGTGCACCCCCATCTGGGACCCCCAATCCACAGAGCTTCTTGGATTGGCTCTTTAATTTCTAGACCAGCACAGCCCGCTGGTGAACCTTAATAATGGTCCGCAGTGACTCTAGCGTATGGAACAATCCCAGGTTAACTGTCCCCCTTGGGGACGGTCACCAGCACCCAGCGTGGGGCGGCGTTTCTTTTAAACCATCAACTACAAAGCATCCACTTCCCTTTCCCTCCACAGTCAAGAGTCACCCATGGTTTCCAGAGAGGTTCCGAGGGACGGCGCTCTGCGGGGGGACAGCCCGGGACTACCCAAGTGCTCAGCCCTAACCTTGAATCAGAAGTTAACGGTAGAGATTCAGGGTAAGTTCCGACTCTCTTCTGTGCCCAGGGGCCGCTGCTCTCCCCGACGGACTGGCCTTTCTCTCTGTGAGGTGACCACTGCAGACACAGCCTGCTCCACACCATTCACGCTCCCGTAGAAACGCACAAAGAAACGTGAGCCGTGGCAGAACCTCCCAGGTTGGTGTACGAACGCCCTTCTGAGATGTTAACACAACGGAGGGAGACGTAGGCGGCGTCTCTCCGCGGCCCAACGACGCCAACAGCCCCCGGTGAGAAGTCTCTCCGCGGCCCAAGGACGCCAACAGCGCCCGGTGAGAAGTCTCTCCGCGGCCCAAGGACGCCAACAGCCCCCGGTGAGAAGTCTCTCCGCGGCCCAAGGACGCCAACAGCCCCCGGTGAGAAGTCTCTCCGCGGCCCAAGGACGCCAACAGCCCCCGGTGAGAAGTCTCTCCGCGGCCCAACGACGCCAACAGCCCCCGGTGAGAAGTCTCTCCGCGGCCCAAGGACGCCAACAGCGCCCGGTGAGAACAAGCGAAGGCCGTGTGCTCAGAGCCTGCAGCACCGGGGCGCGGCCGTCCTCACCCGCGTCCGGGCCAGACTCAGAAGCACCCGGGGTGGGGGGAGCTTCACAGGGCAGGGACGGCTCTGGCATCTCAGGGGGGCTGCCGGGGGCTGTGGCCCAGGAAGCCGTCGGGCGGTTCCTGCAGGGGGTGTCCTCACGACTGCGTGAGTGGCTCTCTCTGGCGGGCCCTGAGTTGGAAGCAGGGACACCCAGGAGGCTGGCAGTCACCGATCGAGTCCTGCTCGTCTGGGTCCGTCGTCAGGGTGGCTCTGGGCAAATGCTTCTCCGGGCGATTTTCTTTCTCACTTTGATGTTATGTCTGGCATGGACTCCTCCGGTCATCAGTGATGCCATCTCGGTCAATCACTTCACTCAGGGCTTATTCGCTGATGACTCGCGGGCTGAACCCCGGAAGGACTCAGACAACATCTGCAGCGGCAGCCACTGGGGCGCGCGTCTCTGTCTGGAGCATCTGGGCTGCCGAGAACACTCAGAGAAGCCCTCTGTCCGCCAAGCGCCACCTCTCTGACGCGGTCTGCAGAGGACACGCAAGCTGAGGTCACCACCTCCTTCCGTCACGTGTGTTTCCACGCCAGGTATCAACACGCAGAACGTGGGCTGTGAAAGGTCTTCGGGAAGATGAAAGGAAGGGCAGGCGACCAGGACCTGACGTTTGTCACGTGACAGTGCCCTCCGCCTGCTGTTTCCCGGGAGAGCCCCCAGTTCTATCTGGGAGGGCGCTCAACGCTGACAGAACAGTGTGGCAAGTCAGCATGGCGGCAGGGTGGAGGGTCACAGCCACACGGCAATGTGACACGTCACAGGCAACCCCTGCTGCCCTCCCATAACGCAGAAATGAGTGAGCCAGCAGTGGGATGTGCCCCGCCCGGGTCAGCCTCCCGTAATGCACAAACGAGCGAGCCAGCAGTGGGATGTGCCCCGCCCGGGTCAGCCTCCCGTAATGCACAAACGAGCGAGCCAGCAGTGGGGTGTGCCCCCGCCCCGGTCACCCAGGCCCGAGAGTGGGCTTTAACGACCGCAGACCCTGCCGAGCGCCGCGATGGAGCTGGTGTCTCTGGAGAAGCGTGAGCTGCCCCCACCCTCCCTGTCTGTCTGTCTGTCTTCTTTCAGATAAGAGTTCACTCCAGGAACGGTATTTCTCTTTGAAGCATCCCTGTGTTTTCACTTGTGGGGAAACGTTTTTCCTCATCCTCTCACTCGGTAAGACGTCTGTGGGCGCCCACGGGGTGTCCGGCCTGTTTCCAGGCCCCAGAGAGAGAAGAGTGGTCAACAGAAATGATGGGGGGGGGGGATTAGGCTCAAATCGACGCCTCACTGTCATGTCTACCAAAGAGCCACCATGATGCCGGGGAACGCGGCAAGGAGGTGAGGGTGCTGGCGAGGGAGGGAGGGGACAGGAGGTCTCGGATGGAAGTGACACGTGTGAGCGCAGGGAACGTCTCAGGCGCAGGAAACAGAGGAACAAAGGGTGGCTTGTGGGAGGGGGGTGCGGTGCTGACCCTCCAACAGGAGGCAGGGAAGAGACCGCGTGACCGTCCTCAGAGCGGTGGGGGCAGGGTCACCCCGTGGGGACGCGGGAGGGGGCGTGCGCAGTGCGGCCTGAGACGGAGCACGGCAGGTGTCAGCAGAGCGGTGGGGGCAGGGGCGCCCCGGGGGACCCCGTGGGACGTGGGAGGGGGCGTGCGCAGTGCGGCCTGAGACGGAGCACGGCAGGTGTCAGCAGAGCGGTGGGGGCAGGGGCGCCCCGGGGGACCCCGTGGGACGCGGGAGGGGGCGTGCGCAGTGCGGCCTGAGACGGAGCACGGCAGGTGTCAGCAGAGCGGTGGGGGCAGGGGCGCCCCGGGGGACATGGGAGGGGGCGTGCACAGTGCGGCCTGAGACGGAGCACGGCACGTGTCAGCAGAGGTGTGCCGTTGTCTGTCTTGTGCTGTAAAATTTCCTCTCCCAAGGGCAAACTGTGGCCGGTGGGAATGGGCAGTGTGCCAAAGGGTGGGGGTCAGAGGTGGGCTCTTCCAGGGGACTGTCACCGGCCGCGCGGGTGGCCGCGGAGGAGGTAGACAGGGACAGAGCTGAGAACAGAAAGAGAGACAGGGGCCACGCTCAGAGATGTCCGCACCCCCCCCCCCACGTCGACAGCACAGCCACTGACAGGACAGAAAGCCCCGGAGCGGGAACGGGTGTGAGGGGAAGCGGCCAGGGGTGGCCTCCCGGGCGTCCACTGTGTGTTTACCTTGTGCCGCTGCTGACCTGCCTTTCCTTGTTCTGTTCTAGCCTCAGGCTTGACGTTTGAGCTGCAGTCACATTCAGGAACGGGGTGCACTCGGGCTTTGGCAGGGAGGGATTTCTCCAGCTAAAGTTGGTGCAAAGACTTTCCAGGGAAGAGGAGTAGAAACAGCTGCACACCAACCTGCTGTTGTGCAGAACGGGGCCCCGTGGAGAGAGGCCGGTTGGTGGCTGGGAGCGGACGGTAGATTGTGGACAGATAGGTTGGGGACCAGCTCTCCCGTCTCCTCCCGGGGAGAACGCAGACCACCCCTCAGCGTGTCTGGGTCTGTGTACCCACGTGCAAACACTAAGAACAGCTGCAAGGAATGCGTCAACATTTGCAACACACCTGCTGCGGTGCTTTGAACAATGTTCGCATCCAGGGAAAGGCTGGCTCCTGTCGTGACGGAAGCAGGTGACACCATAGCCGGAAGTGTGGGGACAGCCCTCTGGCTGGACACGGCGTCTCAGACTGTGGGCAGTGCTGTCGTCTGCACGGCGGCCACACTTCCTGCGACTCTGGCTGGCACGCTCTCGTCCTGTCTCCTCCGTCACACTCCTGGGCGCGTCACCTCCTCTTCCCTCACTCCGTGGTGGGTCCTTTCCTTCTCAGTGGCACTGGTGAGTTTATGGTTCGGAGCTCGTCGCTGCAAAACCTTCGCAAGCCTGTGTGAGGTCAAAGGTCACGTCCCGTGCCTCCTGGCTTCCTGTCCGGCTCCCCCAGCGGCCAGGCCTCCCTCACACACGTGTCCATCAACCTCCCCTGTGGAAGGTTCTAGAGCAGTGGTTCTCAACCTTTCTAATGCCGTGACCCCGCAATACAGTTCCTCATGTTGCGGTGACCTCAAACCAAAAAAATAATTTTGGTGGCTACTTCATAACTGTAATTTTGCTACAGTTATGATTCGGAATGTAAATACCTGATATGCATTATGTATTCTCATTGCCTCTCCGCCTCCTAGGCTTCTGTCCTCCGGCGCTCGCTGCACCCGCCCACTGATGACGTCAGCAAGCGCCGGACACACGTAATGCGCTGCTATGGACTGTGGAGCGCCCCCCCTTCCCCCGCCCCCTAGGCCCCAGACGGAGGATGCAATCACGTCTGCGCATGACCGCGTATCCCCTGACGGGCCCTCTGCCCCCGAGGCCTGTCCCTCCCGCAGCCCGCGTGTCCCCTGACGGGCCCTCTGCCCCCGAGGCCTGTCCCTCCCGCAGCCCGCGTGCCCCCTGACGGGCCCTCTGCCCCCGAGGCCTGTCCCTCCCGCAGCCCGCGTGTCCCCTGACGGGCCCTCTGCCCCTGAGGCTGTCCCTCCCGCAGCCCCTGAGGCTGTCCCTCCCGCAGCCCGCGTGCCCCCTGACGGGCCCTCTGCCCCCGAGGCCTGTCCCTCCCGCAGCCCGCGTGCCCCCTGACGGGCCCTCTGCCCCCGAGGCCTGTCCCTCCCGCAGCCCGCGTGCCCCCTGACGGGCCCTCTCACTGAGAACGGCTCTGCTTCCACCACGGTCCACGTCTTCATCTCCACCAATACTGGCTGTGGTCTCACTGTCCGCCCCGCAGTGGAATGGCCTCAGGAGTTGCCGTGAATTCACCGGTGATAGGACGGTACGTCTCAGGCTGGACTCTCGAACGGCCCATCCCCGCCGTGTTTTCCACACAGCGTGAAGCATGTCGAATCAGAGGGAAGAACGGGGGAAACATCATGGAAAAAACTGTGCAAAAACAAGTAGAATGCGGAAATACGGAGGGGGGGCTGCTGAGTGCCCAGTGGGCCCTCCACTAAAGGGCTGGGTCCTTGTTTTTCTCAGATTTCGTCACAACCAGCAGATGGACACGGTCCACACAGATCCACAATCTGGTGTGATGCACAAAGTCAGAAAAGCGGAGGCTGACATGTGGGCAGGAGCTCCAGGGGGGCACGGACCCCCACCCCCCGCCAGGGACCAGCAGCTACCACGCGGCACTGGGGCAGTTATCCCGCACTGGTCACCGGATCCCAGGGGGGACTCGGGGGCCCCAGACAATGCCCACCCCCGGGACACATGATGGAGACTCTGGTTTCTAAGAGGCACCCTCCACCTGCCCAGATCCTGAGAGTGAGGGTCCCAAGGATGGCTGGGAAAGGGACCGTTTTTCAAATTTCAAAGACCTCCAGAGAAAACCTTTATATAATATATATTTCTTTCCTTTCTAAAAAAAAATATACGTAGTTCAAAAGTGTGTGAATCGTGGGGAAACTGAGGGCTGGCTTTCCGGCACTCCGTCCTTCAGCACCGATTCTTGCTGGTCTTCGAGAACACAGACCCCTGCTCGCTTCCGTTGACCCGTCCAGGTCTAGGAGGCTGGTCTGAGCAGAGATCGGAGAATGGGAGAGTTGTTTCCAACACCAGTGATTTCCCACCAGAGCAGGAAGTGGTCAGCGCAGGCGTTCCCAACTCCCTGGACAGAGACCCGTGTAGGGTGGGCAGGCGGGCGGGCAAGGCCTCCTTCCCGGGTCCTGGGCTTACCCCGCTTCATGACGGCCTCCCGTCAGCTTCCTGCGACGGCGTCACGGACTTCCTGTCCACCCTGCCTCCCCTTCTGCTTGTCACCATGAGGTTCGCTGTGACGGTCAGCCCAAGAGTCCGACACTTTCAAAGAGACGGAGGTGACCCATTTTCAGAGCCGGCGGGTCGTTCTGTAGATTTAAGCGACTATCCAGCCGATGATCGCGATGGAGGGCAGAGACGATCCTGCCACACACACACACATACACCTCTTTCCTCTGGAAACGTTCCCGTGCGACATGCTCAGAAACACTCACGGCGCCCAGATTCACGGCACCCTGACGTCGCCCGTGAGCCCGAGGGTGAAGCTGGGTTGTTATTCTGCGGGAAACCACGCAGAGTCCTAGGAGGTCGGAAACAATGGGACAGGCTCAAGGGACACTTGCTGTGACTTGGGCACGCAGGAGCGGGAGTTCTGCAGGGCTGGCCACGTGAACGGGGAGGTTGCCCGAGAGCATTCTGACGGCGCAGCAGCAGAGACGTCCCGTCAGCCTGGTGCTCAGCGGTTTGTTGTGGATTCCTTTGTTTTTGGCACTAAAAATGCACTAAAATTCATCCTGGCCCCTGTCCCAGGCTTTCAGGACAAACTGCTCCAGCTGCAGACATTCACGGTCCTTTGCCTTACATTTGGGAAGAGGACACAGCCCATGAGAGAGTACACTTTCCTCCTGTTCAGTAGCCTGACCTGTGGTGGCGCAGTGGATAAAGCCTCAACCTGGAATGCTGAAGTTGCCGGTTCAAAACCCTGGGCTTGCCTGGTCAAGGCATATGTGGGAGTTGATGCTTCCTGCTCCTCCCCCCCTTCTCTCTCTCTCTTCTCTCTAAAATGAATTTTAAAAATCTTTAGAAAAAGAATGTATGTTAATTCCTCTGCACCAAACTTCTTTTACTTCAAGTTCATCTGTAGCCTCCTTCAGGTCACGTCCATTTAATTTCCGTCCCTTAAATCACAGTGTGGGGAATAAACTCCCAATGTCTCAAGGCGTGGAGAACCCAGAGTCCATCAATCACAGCCAACATCATTGTCACTCACAGAGGCCAACACGTGTTAGGATCCTAGAAAATGCCAGGCTTCTTCTGTGACATGCGTCCCCCCACACACACACACACAAACACATCATGAACATATTATAGGACACTTTCTCTGTGTGAGAAATAAGCCACAGAGATCACCAGGAGGGGCTCACAATCTGTTCCACGAGCTTCAGTCAATAGCAGTGTTTTTACGGCTAATATTAAATCATTTTTGTTGTGGGTTTTTTTGGCTACAGATTTTTTTTTCCTAAGTAAGTGCCTCTTCTGGCCCTGGCCAGTTGACTCAGCGGTAGAGCATTAGCCTGGCATGTAGAAGTCATGACTTTGATTCCCAGTCAGGGCACACAGGAGAAGCAACCATCTGCTTCTCCACCCCTCCCCCTTCCTCCTTCTCTCTTTCTCTCTCTTCTCTTCTCACTACCATGGCTTAAATGTTCAAGCAAGTTGGCCCCAGGCACTGAGGATGACTCCATGGTCTCGCCTCAGGCACTAAAAATAGCTCTGTTGCCAAGCAATGGGGCAGTGGTCCCAGATGGGCAGAGAGAGCATCGCCCCCTAACGGACTTGCCAGGTGGATCCCAGTTGGGGTGTATGTGGGAGTCAGTCTCTGTCTCCCCTCCTCTCACTTAATAAAAACAAACAGATAAATAAAGTGCTTCCTGGGGAAAACTCTCATATTCCTGGATTATGCTGTCTTTGGGTGATGGGAAAATTCTTCCAGCTTCCCAAGCCACAGTTTTATATCTAAATGCATTTCAGGCTGTAATTACCACCAAGTACACGAATGCTTTATTACGTGCTCCGCAGGATTTACTGTTCTCGGCTCAACTGCCTGCATCTGTTTATGTCTTTGGCACATAAATCAATCCAAACAAAGCCCAGTCTGCTGACCCTCCCGTCTGCCAACTCCCCTTCACTGTTTACCAGGAGAAGAGACGCCCCATCACGCTAATAATAAGTGAGTGGACCGTTCGGGTTCTCTGCTGGGGCAGCAGGAAGCCATTCACCAATGCTTGCTACATTCAATTTAGCAAATAAACGTGGGGTGGAGGAGTTAGCAGTCTGGCAGCTCTCTAAAATCTGCGATGGGAGAGATTTAATCACCGCTCTGGTTCTGGGATCCCCTTTCCCTGTTGTTGTGCAAGGAGTTCAGTGAAGAACTCCTCCATTGTCCGGTCAGGGGCAGACCCACCGGGTCTCCCTGCCTGTGGCCACCTTGGGCGGTCCACTGACTAGGAAGAAGCAGTCACCACGTCTTATCTCAGGCCCCACGAGAAGTGGATGGACCTGTTTGCAAGGAGCCACGAGGCTGGGGGGCTGGGGCAGGACTATCCCCGTGAGGAGGATGTGGCTTGTGTGTACTAAGAAGAACAACTCAGTAAGAATATAAAGGCTTTGCGGTCATTCTACAGGAGCAGAGCTAACGCCAGACCCAGGGTGAGTTGTCGTTCCTCTAGCTCGGATGACCGATGGCCGAAGGCAAGTGCTGAGTAGGGGCTAGAATACGGAAGTGCTGGGGGTACTGGGTGGGGTCCGGGGAAGTCCTCTGACCTCCTCCCTCCAAGGCCAAAGGAGAGGAGCTGCCACTGAGAGCTGTTCCTTCTGCTTAACCATGGAGGAGCCGTGTGCCCTCCGCTGAGTGGGAAACCATTCTTCCCACAGCTCCCTTTCCCACTCCATTTCCTCCTGGGCCTGTCGGTGAATTCGGCAGAGATCGGATGAATCCCGGTGAATCCGGGTTAGAGATCAACCCCAGGTGACTGCAACATCTGGCTCAAGCTTCAGAAGCGCATGGGAACACAGAAACATTATTTCCAAGAGGTGGATTTTTACATGATTGTACAATCTTCAATAATCCGACACAGTGTGTTCACGTTACAAAGTAACCACAGCTTAGAACGACTCTGTAGGTTCAGAGACCCTCTGTTCCCTATTTGGAATGGGACAGGGACATTCCAAAGGTCACTCAATTCTAAAGTCACTAAAACTGCTTAAAAAAAAAAAAGATTGCAACTGACTTTGGAGCTTAAGAACCCTGTCAGTTAGCAGCTATATGGCAAAAAAAAACAATGTATCTCTGAGGAATAGCTAGTAAGATACATTATTATTATGAGAGAAACAGTCACAAGTCACACATTAATAATGCCAACCCAGGTGAAGGGTTTTGGTGTTTTTTTTTATAATTTCCATATTTAATAGAAACGATCCTTTTAAGGCCACTTCAAGTGCAGGAGTCGTTTCCAATATGAAATTACAAGCAATCAAAATGCATTAATTATTCACATGCCTGTCCCATATGGTTACACTTAGAAATTAGCCTCTAACCCCCACACAGGCAAGACACAATATCACTGTGCCACTGTTGATTAAAATAATTGCTGGTAATTATCTGAGCTTTCTGAGCATTATTTTAATGACAGTCTGTGCAGATAGAAATAAGAAAGAAAGAGAGGGGAAGAGACAGGTGAATGCAGTATCAAATTAGATCTGCCCTTGTCTCTCACCATGTCCGGCCCTTCCCTAAGCTCCTTCTGTTTCAGATAGACACAGCTTTATTACTGTGTGAGAAGGAGAATGTATTTTATGCCTCAAATGATTCCTAAATATATGTGTATGTGCGTGTGTATGTGTGTGTGTGTGTGTGTGTGTGTGTGTATGAAGAAGTGCACAACATTAAAAAATAGCCAGGCACATCGAAACCCTCACAATGTGATTGAAAGTCAAAAAATAAAATGTTAGTTGCAATAAACAGGAGACCCAAGTCATGAATTTGTTGGACAGATTTGTTCAGGGAAATAAAGACAAAAAATCGAAACTGTCAGAAGTGAGCTGCAATGAAAAGGAGAGAACCAAGTAGAAAAACCTAAAACTGGGAACAATCCCGAGGTGAGGTCTGGGGGGGGGGGGGGGTCAGGAGCAGCGTGGACACGGTGCAGAGAGGACGTGAACCGGGAGCGGGTCAGGAGCCGGCACCCATGTCACACACCGGGACAAGGGGCGGGAGTGCAGCCTGGGTGCAGAGAGGAGGCGTGGAGCCAGGATGCCCCTGACTTAGAACAGTGGGTCATATGGGGCGTCCAAATCTCATAGTTTTCTGTTTAGCAAGAAGGCGTTGTCACGGTCTCTCTGGGTTGTATCTTTACAATCATTTCCTTTTTCTAATTCTGTTACATGACAGGTGAGGCTGTGGGTTAACTGTGTTGCCCAAAGTCACAGAAGTTGAGGGGGGGGGGGGGAGGTGGAGGTATTCCCCATTCCTGGGAGACTCTCCTCTCCTCAACTCAACAGACAGATGCTGTTTGCCTATGGATGCAAATTAACTAAGGCCTGACCAGTCCACCTCTCGGGCCACATCTTCCTTCACTTTGGGGAATGGGTCACTGCATCCTCAACTCTAAAGTCCCAGGACAAGAATAAAAAGGGTTTTAGCCCAAACAAGCCCAATGTCATGACAGAGTGACCATAAAACCTACTCCACCTCTTCGCACAGCCTCCCCTTCCCGACGGCCCCCCTTCCCCATGGCCCCCCTTCCCGACGGGCCCCCCTTCCCGACGGCCCCCCCTTCCCGACGGCCCCCCTTCCCCACGGCCCCCCTTCCCGACGGCCCCCCTTCCCGACGGCCCCCCCTTCCCGACGGCCCCCCTTCCCGACGGCCCCCCCTTCCCGACAGGCTCCCCCTTCCCGACAGGCCCCCCTTCCCCATGGCCCCCCCTTCCCCATGGCCCCCCCTCCCCATGGCCCCCCTTCCCGATGGCCCCCCTTCCCCATGGCCCCCCCTTCCCGACGGCCCCCCCTTCCCCATGGCCCCCCCTTCCCGACAGCCTCCCCCCTTCCTGACAGACGGCCCCCCCTTCCCGACGGCCCCCCTTCCCGACTGCCCCCTCTTCCCGACAGGCCCCCCTTCCCCATGGCCCCCCCTTCCCCATGGCCCCCCCTTCCCCATGGCCCCCCTTCCCCATGGCCCCCCCTTCCCGACAGCCTCCCCCCTTCCCGACAGGCCTCCTCCCCTTCCCGACAGGCCCCCCCCTTCCCGACAGGCCGCCCCCCCAGGTTGCCCCCCCTTCCCCATGGCCCCCCCTTCCCGACGGGCCCCCGTTCCCCATGGCCCCCCCTTCCCCATGGCCCCCCTTCCCCATGGCCCCCCTTCCCCATGGCCCCCCTTCCCAACGGGCCCCCCTTCCCCATGGCCCCCCCTTCCCCATGGCCCCCCCTTCCCGACGGGCCCCCCTTCCCCATGGCCCCCCCTTCCCCATGGCCCCCCCTTCCCGACGGTCTCCTCCAGCTGCAGGGACCCCTCCACGCTGCTCTGTCCGGGGTAAGGACACTAAGGGTGCTTGCCTTCACCTCCTGGCTGGGCAGTGACAGTGACCAGCTGCAGAGGGGCCCGGGCAGCAGCACGCGGCTGCCCTCTGAACTACCCCCTCCGGCTCCCTTCCCGAGGGCCGGTTCTTACCCTTGATCCGAGGTCCAGGGTGTCTGGACATAGGTAACAAGGGTCAGCCTATCCACCAGAGCACGATATCTTCCTCAAAGCCATGGGAAGCCCCAGATTTACACATGGGAGTCCCAGCTGTGGCCCCCAGGAGATAACGGCACTCGCTTGAGCCAGCCGCACCCCTGGAGCACTTGGGGTGACAGTGCAGACACAGGGTGAGGCACCAGGACAGTGACGTCACAGTGCACATGGCAGCCCCCGAAAACGTCAGAGGAACTCCACGTTGACCAAAGAGGGGACAAAAAGCAAAAAGGTGTCGCTATCCCGGCAGACCGGGTCACTTCCATGTGGCCGCCTCTGTCCCCGCAGGCCAGGGAGCTGGCGGAACAGCCCCGCGGGCCGGGGGCATTTTTCAGGGACAGCGTTAGGCAGCCGTCTCGAGTCTGAGCTTCCAGCCGGGGTCCCAAGCCCGTGGGTCCTCCTCGACCCAGGAGAGGACGGGCTGACTGGCGGGCAGCTGTCCTGAGCCAGAGCCGTTGAGAACAGAGCAGCACCGTGTCCCTGCTCTGGCTACATCTCCACATCTCTGTTTCTTTTCACACAGAGGTTCAGCTGTTTTGCCAGAGAAGACGGGAAAAGACTCAATAAAAGCACAGAGTCAGCAGGTTTACCTAGGGAGAACGGTGCTCTGTCCAGCGAGTGACCGCCCGGATCCCCGAAAGGGCCGTCTGCACCTCACAGCGCCCCCTGCCCCCCAAGCCGTGAAGGTCACGGGAGCCCAACAGGCACCTGAGTCTTCTGTTCTCATCAAAACCAGGCAGGCGGTGAGCTCTGCAACTGGATGTGGGAGACTCCGCTCAACTGGGTCATTTTCTGACCTCCGTGTTCTGCCGTAAGGTCTGGATGCACTAAATTCACCATTTTGAATTTTCTGGCTCCTTAAATAGTCACTGTTTAAACAAACTCATGTTTTCTGTGTAGAGAAGTAGGAGAGTTCAAACCCATTAATCAGCTGATGACTCTTCTAATGAGGACCAAGGTGTGGGGGGCAGCTTAGCAACATGGAAGGGGCTCAACCTGCCTGTCTCCACCTCCCTCCGCCTGTCTGTCCCCCCGCCTGACTCTCCCCACCTGTCTCGCCCCCCCCGCCTGTCTTCCCCCCCGCCTGTCTGCCCCCCGCCTGTCTGCCCTCTGCCTGTCTCCTCCCCGCCTGTCTACCCCCCCGCCTGTCTCCCCCCCGCCTATCTGCCCCCATGCCTGTCTGCTCCTCTGCCTGTCTTCCCCCTGCCTGTCTGCCCCCCTGCCTGTCTGCCCCTCCGCCTGTCTCCCCCCCGCCTGTCTGCCCCCATGCCTGTCTCCCCCCGCCTGTCTGCCCCCTGCCTGTCTGCCCCCATGCCTGTCTCCCCCCGCCTGTCTGCCCCCTGCCTGTCTCCCCCCGCCTGTCTGCCCCCTGCCTGTCTCCCCCCGCCTGTCTGCCCCCTGCCTGTCTCCCCCCGCCTATCTGCCCCATGCCTGTCTGCTCCTCCGCCTGTCTGCCCCTCCGCCTGTCTCCCCCCTGCCTGTCTCCCCCCGCCTGTCTCCCCCCGCCTGTCTGCCCCCCGCCTGTCTCCCCCCCGCCTGTCTACCCCCATGCCTGTCTCCCCCCGCCTGTCTGCCCCCCGCCTGTCTCCCCCCCGCCTGTCTGTCCCCCCGTCTGCCCCTCCGCCTGTCTCCTCCTCCGCCTGTTTTCCCCCCCGCCTGTCAGTCCCCCCGCCTGTCTGTCCCCCCGCCTGTCTGCCCCTCCCCGCCTGTCTGCCCCCCCGCCTGTCTGTCCCCCCCTGCCTGTCTTCCCCCCCGCCTGTCTGTCCCCCCGCCTGTTTGTCCCCCCCGCCTGTCTGTGCCCCCCCGCCTGTCTGCCCCCCCGCCTGTTCGTCCCCCCCCGCCTTTCTGCCCCCCACCTGTCTGTCCCCCCCGCCTGTCTGCCCCCCCACCTGTCTTCATCCCCACCTGTCTGCCCCCTCACCTGTCTGCCCCCCCGCCTGTCTGCCCCCCCACCTGTCTGCCTCCCCGCCTGTCTCCCCCCCCCGCCCACCTGTTTGCCCCCCCATCTGTCTGCCCCCCCACCTGTCTACCCCTGAGGCCACATGGCCCCTGAGAATGTGGACGGTGGTCTCGTTATCTTTCCCCTCGCTCAGTGGTTTTCAAACATGAGTGATCACCCAATAACGAGGGGGCTGGTTTACTATGCAGAAAGCTACAGCTCCTTTGGCTTTTCATGCTGAGGAAAAGCCTGAGAATCTGCATTTTAATTTTTTTTAATTATTGATTGATTTGAGAGAGAGAGAGAGAGAGAGAGAGAGAGAGAGAAGAAGGAGAGAGAGACATGAATTTGTTGTTCCACTTATTTATGCATTATTGGTTGATTCTTGTATGTGCCCTGACCGGGGATTGAACCTGCAACCGTGGCCTATCACGACAATGGTCTAACCAACTGAACTACCCAGCCAGGGCCAAGAATCTGTATTTTAAATGAGTCTCATGGCTAATTCTGCTGCAGGTGGCCCAAGGGACCACTGTGGGGAACTGACCTCAGGACACGTGACAATGAGACTCATTGACATGTGACATCTCCTTGGACATAATTTGAGAACCAGAAGGCCAGTGAAGGTGACACTGGTCATGGCGATGGCCTTGAGCCTTCTAAAACGCACACGTGGGAAAGAAATTTCAAAATCTATGACTTTTGCGAATGCTTGAGAAGCGCCATATTTAAGTAGGGCGTCTGGAGGGAGATCTCAGAGGCAGCAAACACGCGGTTTCTTGTTGTTAAGTGTTGATGGGCAGGCACGGAGCCACCCAGACTCAGTCCCCCAAAGGTCCCTCTGTCTGCTGTCCCCCCGGCATCGACCCCAGCCCGTGGCATTCACTGACCTGGCTGCAGCCCCCCGTCGTCGTCTTGTCCAGTTGGGTCAGAGCTGAGTCCCAGGACACCGGTCCTTAGGGTCTGGCCTCTTCTCGGTAGGAGAACGGCCTCCATGCTGCCGCTCGGCCCTCGCAGCTCCAACTCCTGCTGTCCAACCGTGAGCTGTGCCCGTGAGCTGTGCCCGTGAGCTGGGAGCCTGCCTGCTGCTTCCGCCACGTGTGCTGGAAGTGGAATAAATGAACAGAATTGGGGAGACAGTTGAAGTTTTTGCCCATAAGTGCGAAGAGAACCAGACAGTCCAGCAGGAAATGAGCTGACGGAGACGCGGGACGACGTCACAGCTCGTCCTGACCGTGGGGCAGGGTCCAGCAGGAAGTGAGCTGACGGAGACGCGGGACGACGTCACAGCTCGTCCTGACCGTGGGGCACGGTCCAGCAGGAAGTGAGCTGACGGAGACGCGGGATGACGTCACAGCTCGTCCTGACCGTGGGGCAGGGTCCAGCAGGAAGCGAGCTGACGGAGACGCGGGATGACGTCACAGCTCGTCCTGACCGTGGGGCAGGGTCCAGCAGGAAGTGAGCTGACGGAGACGCGGGATGACGTCACAGCTCGTCCTGACCGTGGGGCAGGGTCCAGCAGGAAGTGAGCTGACGGAGACGCGGGATGACGTCACAGCTCGTCCTGACCGTGGGGCAGGGTCCAGCAGGAAGTGAGCTGACGGAGACGCGGGACGACATCACAGCTCGTCCTGACCGTGGGGCACGGTCCAGCAGGAAGCGAGCTGACGGAGACGCGGGATGACGTCACAGCTCGTCCTGACCGTGGGGCAGGGTCCAGCAGGAAGTGAGCTGACGGAGACGCGGGATGACGTCACAGCTCGTCCTGACCGTGGGGCAGGGTCCAGCAGGAAGTGAGCTGACGGAGACGCGGGACGACGTCACAGGTCGTCCTGACCGTGGGGCAGGGTCCAGCAGGAAGTGAGCTGACGGAGACGCGGGACGACGTCACAGCTCGTCCTGACCGTGGGGCAGGGTCCAGCAGGAAGTGAGCTGACGGAGATGCGGGATGACATCACAGCTCGTCCTGACCGTGGGGCAGGGTCCAGCAGGAAGGTCCTGACCGTGGGGCAGGCACCTACAGGAGGCGCTGGCCAGGCAGAGCTCAATATTTCTCTCTTTTGATACATTTAGTGATGTAAAATATGGTAAAATTTGCCCACTTTACCCGTGCAATGCAACGAGTTTGCATAAATATATGCAGATACGCACCCACCACTAACATCACGATTTAGAACATTCCCAGGACCCCCAAAATGTCCCCCCTGTATATTTTCCATTAACCCTCCCCCCCCAAGTGGCTCCCATCAGGACCTCTTTGCTTCTTCCTGTGACAGCTTTGCCTTTTCGGAGTTTCATATAAAATGAAATCACACGTGGTATCTGTCCTCTTTCGCCAAGCAAGACGCTCTTGAGATGCATCTCAGTAGTAGCAAAGACCCGTAATTTGCTGAGGAATACCACATTTTTAGGAAAAGAAAATAATTTCCCTTATGCATTCACCCGTGGATGGATGTTTGGGTGGTTTCCATGCTGGAGTGTTAACACTGGTGCTGCTGGGAACATTCCGGCACAGGTCTCTGTGTGGAACCGAAGGTCAGAACGCTGGGCGAGATGATCAGACTCCATCCTTTCCCAGAGGGGGCGCCCGTCACAGGAGGGTTGAGCAGAGGAGGAGCGTGTGGCGTGTGACTTGCCTGTTCACACACCACGGCTCACACTCACGTGGCAGCGCCGACCACCGATGGCAAAGGAAAAGCCGGACCCCTGAGGAGACAATTGCTAAAACCTGGTACAGAGAGCAGGAAGCTGTGACCAGATGACAATTGTTGATTTCACACAAAAAATAGCACCAGAGGCAGCGAGTAAAACGAAGTTGCATATATAGATTGTCGTCTATATCCCACGTGGTACCTCATTCTGTTTCGAGTCCGTGAAACTGTTCAGGGTAGTGTCACGGCTAAAAAAAAAGAACTTCTTCTCAATTCAGCCAAAATGATGCAAACATTGTCCGAGTGACCTTTCAACAAAGCCGTTGTGAACTTCTTCCTTGAGGAGGTAGGATGAAGAATTGTTTCAAAGGGGCTTCTTCCTGGACTTCAAAGCATACTAACCGCCACACGCTCGGCTTTATTTTCTGAAATCCGTGGCCTTGGAGGGCCTCGGACACTGTGTCTTTCAATTACTTTCCTTATCTGCTTCTCCTCCCATAAAAGATAACACGGCCCAGAGCGCGTCTGGGACGTTCTGAAATTCTTATCTCTGAAACGGCACCACGGCCGTCCGGGAAGATGGGTCGCGTCGTTGTGAACGTGACGCCGCTGTGAACAGTCGACTGCACCCACGCTTCCTCCCTGGTGATTTACGATAGTATCCTCCCCACTCGGCGAGGCAGAGGAGCTCAAGAATGGCTGTGGTTCGCTCACTGCGTCTCAAGTATCCTCCCCACTCGGCGAGGCAGAGGAGCTCAAGAATGGCTGTGGTTCGCTCACTGCGTCTCAGAAGCTACGGTGTTCTCAGTCTCTCCAAACCTGGAAAGGCCACCGTGACGTGGTGTTTAATCAGAACACCGACTTCTCTTGGTGGAGATGAAGTCAGAGTCGGACACGGAGTATTGCCCTGAGACGACTCCGGGAACCCCAAATGCAAGCTGGGTGGGAGACTGCTCCTCTCCACACCTGAGCTCAGGACAGAGCCGTAGGCGGAGACCACATTGGGTGGCCTGGGTGGCCACTGGGTGTGGCCAGGTGACACAGTCCTTGCCGATGGAACTGGAAGAGAAGGGAGATGGCCACGTCTCCTGGGTCAACCTGCTACTGACCTGGTCCACACGCTGTCCTGACTCTTTCTCTTTCCGCTGGCCGGTCGCTGATAGAATTTTGAAAGCCACTTCCTTGAACTCAAAGAGCAAATCTATAGCCTGAATTCCTTTATCTAGACCTTGTCTGAGAGAGAGAAAAAAACAAACTGATGATTTTAAGCAACTGAGTATTGGATTAAAAAAACACAGTAAAGCTCCTAGGCTAGTCCGTGTCATCACAGGAAAACCAGTCGTGGGAATTACTGGGGAAGATTCGCACACTCTGATCTTAATTCTGTATCTCAGGTGTAGGCACTGGTGCCTCCTGGGTGTCTATCGACGGACCTACCCTTTCTCTCTCCCTTCTCTGTGGAAACAGACTCGCTGGGCTCAAGCCCACACAGACAGACGGGGAGTGGGGCGGAGAGGAGTAGGGCTGTGGTGAGCACTGGGGCACACCAGACCCCCCCCCCCCGAGCACCGAGCACCGTGCCGCACTGCCCGCCTGCGGGCCTGGACTCGCGGACGGAGCACGCTGGCCCAGCACACTCAGCGGCAGCCACGTCCCCACTCGCCCAGCGAGCACGCCACGCAGCCACAGAGCCCGTCTGTCATCTCTAAACTGGACCCTCTGGAGCCCCTCTGCCCAGGCTGCCGCGCTGTGACCCGGGTGGAGTGTGTTTGCTGCAGGGAACTGGAGACTGTCACCCAGGGCGGGCTCTCACCGTGAGGGGCAGGGAACTGGAGACTGTCACCCAGGGCGGGCTCTCACCGTGAGGGGCAGGGAACTGGAGACTGTCACCCAGGGCGGGCTCTCACCGTGAGGGGCAGGGAACTGGAGACTGTCACCCAGGGCGGGCTCTCACCGTGAGGGGCAGGGAACTGGAGACTGTCACCCAGGGCGGGCTCTCACCGTGAGGGGCAGGGAACTGGAGACTGTCACCCAGGGCGGGCTCTCACCGTGAGGGGCAGGGAACTGGAGACTGTCGCCCAGGGCGGGCTCTCACCGTGAGGGGCAGGGAACTGGAGACTGTCGCCCAGGGCGGGCTCTCACCGTGAGGGGCAGGGAACTGGAGACTGTCGCCCAGGGCGGGCTCTCACCGTGAGGGGCAGGGAACTGGAGACTGTCACCCAGGGCGGGCTCTCACCGTGAGGGGCAGGGAACTGGAGACTGTCGCCCAGGGCGGGCTCTCACCGTGAGGGGCAGGGAACTGGAGACTGTCACCCAGGGCGGGCTCTCACCGTGAGGGGCAGCGTCCCCGGGATGAGCGGGAGGGGGGCATGGTGATGGATGGAGACTCGGCTTGGGGCCGGGGGTGCACACACACTAGGGTCTACAGGTGATGGATTGTAGAATTGTACCTGAAACTCGTCTAATTTCGTTAACTGGTGTCGCCCCAATAAACTCAATTATGAAAAAGTCACCGGGAGCCTGGCAGGAACACAGGTGGTGGTGAGCGACCCCAACCTGAGAGGCTCTGACCTCTGAGGTCTGGGGCAGGGCCATGGAACTTCCCCTGCTAACCCTTCCTTCTGGTTTGGGGTCACATGTGTTCTTTTCTAGTTTCTGAAGATGGAAGCTCACCTTACTGGTATGAGATCTTATTTATTTTTAAATTTCCATTTAAAAAGTCTCCATTTACTTGAGAGAGAGAGAGAGAGACAGAGAAGCATTAACTTCTTGTTACACTCAGTTGTTCCATCTAGTTGTGCCCTTATTACTTCCTTCTCATATGCGTCCTGACCGGGGATTGAACCTGCGACCTCAGCATGCCAGGAGGATGCGCTATCCACTGTGCCACCCAGCCAGGGCCAAGAGCTTTCTTATTTTAAACATAGTTGTTTGTAACTACAAATTACCTTCTCAGTGCTGTGTAGTGATTGCAACTGTTGTATCTGCTTGATAGATTGATCCATATTTTATCATTACAAAATTTCCATCTTTGTCTATATTATCCGTTTTGCCTTAAAATCGAGTCTAGGTGATGGCCGCCCGCCACCCCTACTCTGTACCTGTGCAGACCTCAAGCTCAGCGGAGGTGAGAGGCCGGGGGATCTCAGGTCCCTCTCGGGCTGCACGCAGCCCTGAGCACGCACGCACACACGTGGCCTTGCGTGGCCACAGCCTTCCGGATTCCCAGGTGCGTGTCTGAGCTTCTCAGAGCCCCCGGGCCCTCCATTCCCCACATCTCCCACTCCTGCTTTGTGGTTAGCTTATATTTTGCTCCCAACTTGGGGTCAGGCAGCCGCAGTGTTGACAAATTGGTGCTAATTGTTCTAAAGGATGACCTGCAGGGAGAGGCTGCTCACACACAGGGAATGGCTAAGCAGGCGAAGAACTGACCAGCCCCGAGGGGGGGTTCCCCAGGGAGCCGAGAGGGGGTTCCCCAGGGAGTCGAGAGGGGGTCCCCCAGGGAGCCGAGAGGGGGTTCCCCAGGGAGCCTCTGAAGGGGTTCCCCAGGGAGTTGAGAGGGGGTTCCCCAGGGAGCCGAGAGGGGGTTCCCCAGGGAGCCGAGAGGGGGTTCCCCAGGGAGTCGAGAGGGGGTCCCCCAGGGAGCCGAGAGGGGGTTCCCCAGGGAGCCTTTGAGGGGGTTCCCCAGGGAGCCGAGAGGGGGTTCCCCAGGGAGCCTCTGAGGGGGTTCCCCAGGGAGCCGAGAGGGGGTCCCCCAGGGAGCCTCTGAGGGGGTCCCCCAGGGAGCCTCTGAGGGGGTCCCCCAGGGAGCCGAGAGGGGGTTCCCCAGGGAGCCGAGAGGGGGTTCCCCAGGGAGCCTTCCAGGGCCCGGGTAGGAGCAACGCTCAGAGGTGGGACTTGGGAAGAACTGCAACCTGTCTTTTCTCTTCAAGGGGCAGTTTGGTTCCTAGTTTTCTCCATGATTGCAGAAAGCGTGTGTGTGTCTGTGTCTGTGTCTAAGATAACCATGTTGCTGGAAAAGGCAGGATGAGAATAAAGCCAGTTAAAATGATAACAAAACTCAGG
Source organism: Saccopteryx leptura (assembly GCF_036850995.1). NCBI lineage: Eukaryota > Metazoa > Chordata > Mammalia > Chiroptera > Emballonuridae > Saccopteryx > Saccopteryx leptura. The sequence goes on along the minus strand of NC_089506.1, from coordinate 1,387,129 downwards.
TCTTACCGGGTGTCGTCTGATATTTTTTGGGGGAAATGTTTCCCATATTATTGCAAGCCTTTGCTTAATTTTTAAATACTGACTAGTTGGTTTTCCTCGTTTTTATCTCTTATGGAGAGAGGTTTCACAGGTCCTTACTCGACCTCCCTCAATGACAGTGTTTATCAAGTAAACTTTGTGTGTTTGTACCCAGAAATCAGATCTTAAAACCTGCAGAGGCAACTAGAATATCATTTTATACAGGTGCTTAGGAGGAAGGAAAAAATGAGATAGGTTTTCTCCTGATAATGAGTAATAATTAGCCAGCTTCCTTCACAAAACTGACTGCTATTTCTGGCTATGTCTACATTTCAATGGCATAGTTATCCAGATTACATTTCTGAGACTTAGTTAAAGCAATTCGTTTTTGTTTTGTTTATTCAGTGAGAGGAGGGGAGGCAGAGACTGACTCCTGCATGGGCCCCGACTGGGATCTACCCGGCAAGCCCACTAGAGGACGATGCTCTGCCCATCTGGGGCGTTGATCTATTGCTCAGCAACCAAACTCTGAGGCAGAGGCCACGGAGCCATCCTCAGTGCCTGGGCCAACTCACTCCAGTCAAGCTATGGCTGAGGGGAAAAGAGAGAGAGAGAGAGAGAGAGAGAGAGAGACAGATAGAGAGAGAGAAGCAAGAGGGGGAGGGGTGGAGAAGCAGACGGGTGCTTCTCCTGTGTGCCCTGACTGGGAATCGAACCCAGAACTTCCACACGCCGGCTGACACTCTACCACTGAGCCAACCGGCCAGGGCCTAAAGCATCTTTTAACTGTTGGTCATACTGGTCATTTAAATTTTTCAAGACTGCATTCTCCTCAAGTGTTTAGCTTACGCTTCCCCCAAGGCAGCCACGAATAAATGCAGATCACAAACAGATGCGTGTTGAGTAATTGCTTCTTAAAACTGGAATGATGTCCACGACACCCTCTTCTGCTTTGCCCGAACATCTCACTTTTCCCAACAACATGCTTCCTCACGTGGTTAACTATATCCTTCCCCAGACGTGTTTCCTTTACGAAAAGGGAAAGAACTGATTTCACCTTCAATTTCACAGGTCCCGTGGCGGCCTCACGCTACTTTGTAACAGTGGTGCTTCTTGGAGAAGCGAGGTGTGGCTTTAAGATATTTGAGCCTCATCCTACAAGCCTGAGCTCTGTGAGTCCCCCTGTCACCCCCGCCTTATTCCCCGAACTCCTCTGCGTGGCCATTCTGACATAATTTTCTCAGGGTGCGCTGTCAGAGCTCGTGATTTCACATTGTGTTCGCCGTAAGTAGCTCCCATTCCCTGGAACCACTTTCAGCCGCATGGCACTATTGTGTTTCTTATCAGCGAGCTGCAGACGGGTCCGAGCATCCCTGGTGAAAATTATATTCCCTGGTTGAGAAATGTTCTAGCTTCTTCGGAAATTTAGAGGATACCCGTGAGGTTTGGGACTTAAAAAAACAAAAACAAAAAACCCACAGCTATACAATATCTTAGTTATTCCAGTTCCCCAGTGGCATGTAATAAAATTATAATGGCAGCTTAAAACTACATTGCATAGGCGACCCCGTTGAAGATGGACAGCTTAGCGTGATTCTTTCCTGTGGCCGTTTTACAAGTTATTTCCTATCTCAGTATCACCAGATGGCAATATTAGCACCAACGGCCTCTCGTGCCTTGGATTTCATCTGTGGGTTTTTTTTAAAAAGACTAATGCATTTGACAGTTAAGCTTTTCTTACAGGACTCTCTCACGTTGGCCGACTCCGGAAAGCGCGGTGCCCATCACGCCGGCAGAAAGGAGGTTACCGCGGGTTGTGAGGCAGACGATGAACTGTGCCCTTCTCTCTCATTCCCACGTGTTCTCTCTCCCCTTGTGTGGACCCCTCCGGTCGGATTTCAAACAGACCCCACTCAAAACCCGTCTTGGAGAGAAAAGAGTGGGAAAAGTAAAGGAGGGAAAACCATCTCCTGAACTCAGTTCTGTTCCTCCTCCTGCTCCAAACGCCGAGTCCCCACCTTGCTCTCCACAACCAAACTTCTCAAAAAAGAGTTTCGACGCCCCATGTCTTCACACACCCGTTCCCCGCAGACCCGAACAGGCTCCGCCCCCACCACCCCGCGGGGGCCGTCCCCTGGAGATCGCCGCTGACCTCCCCGAGTGGCTCCCACTGTCTGAAAGGGTCACTCTCCCGTGGCTGCTGGGACGGGCACCGCTGAAGTGGCGATGTATCAAATGAGGGTGTGTAGGTAGCTTTTCTCTCGTGCACCTTTCTCCAATCATGTACCTCATGTACAAAAACCACATGCCCAGCACCCGCCGTTAAAATCCAAAATGTAGCAGTGAGTCCATTAATGATAGGCTTTGCCTCCTAAGGACTCTGGGGACAAATGTAATCCTGTTAGGGAGGGAAGGCAGGTGGACGCCCCAGGAGTCGCCTTTGTAAACCCGGAGCTACAGTGTTGCCGCATTTTGACAAAACAAGTAACGACTTTCTGTATTTTGCCCAAAGGCTAAACTTCTAGTGAAAAAAATAAAAATAAAAAGAATCGTGGAGTGCACACTGAGTGAAATGTGTAAACGGGTGGGGAGCTGGATTGCTCAACCGTCCCGTGCATCCTAACCGAGATGAATTGCTTGTTTACATGCTGAAATGGAGGATCAAAGTACCGTGTTCTTTCCATCGAAATTGCTGCTACATTTAAATTGTCACGCACGTGCCCACACATGATGTTGTTGTAAGAATGATGAATAATTCGGCCTGACTCACGGCAATTAAATATCCGAAAGGGAAAAAGGGGACAGGCGTGACAGTGAATGATGAGTGGGTTTTATTGCAGCAGTTGTGTTACTGCTGAAATACCACGGTATGCTGTGTGTGTGTGTGTGTGTGTGTGTGCGTGTGTGTGTGTGTGTGTGTGTGGAGGGGGGGTGTTCCTAGTTCAGGAGTTTATGAAAAATTAAAATTCTAACTTCTGACTGCTGGAAGGGTTGCGGGCCCACCTGTGTGTTCCTGTCGGCAGCCCGAGATGAAGACTTCTTTCCATCCTCACCAAGGGAAACGGTGCGAGGGGCACAGATGTGTGGTACTCTGCTTGCTGCAGCTGATGCTGATGTCACACACCAATGTGGGACATACCCAAGAGTCAATTAAAACCTTTAAACAATGAACTAGGGGCCCTGGCCGGTCGGCTCAGTGGTAGAGCATCCACCTGGTGGGTGGAAGTCCTGGGTTCGATTCTCGGTCAGGGCACATAGGAGAAGTGACCATCTGCTTCTCCACCCCTCCCCCTCCTCTTATCTCTCTCTTCCCCTCCCACAGTCGTAGCTCAGTTAATTCAAGAGCGTCAGCCTAGACGTTGAGGATGGCTCTGTGGAGCCTCTGCCTCAAGTGCCAAAAATAGCTCGTTTGCGAGCAACGGCCCCAGATGGGCAGAGCATCGCCCCCTGGTGGGCATGCGGGTGGATCTCGGTCCGGCACATGCAGGAGTCTGTCTCTCTGCCTCCCTTCTTCTCACTTTAAAAATAAAAATTCAAATTAAAAAAAAAAAAGAACTAGGAAGATCTCACACCAAATTTTAAAAAAGACAATGAATATATAATGACATCACACTGTGAGAGATGTTGGAAATGAGCTAACACAGACTTTGAAGCATTCATGGAAAAAAAGGAATGCTTCAGCTGCCTACTACAAAAAAACAACAACAACAAATAAAAACACTTGAAACAAATTAAAAATAAAGAACTCCAGCCAAGAAATACTCTCAGCAAGGAAACATAAAAAAGCCATTAGGAAATTTAGAAGTGGGAAATAGAATAATCAAAATTAAATGCTCAGTGGGTGAGTTCAACATCATAATCTAAGGGACGGAGGACAGAGCCAGTGAACTGGAACACGCAACAAAAGAAATAACTGGATTTGAATAACAGAGAGGAAACAGCTACACAAACGAGAGAAGGGAGCCTCGGGAGCACGCGAGACTACGACAGAAAGATCTGTCACTGTGTCATCGAAGTCCCCGAGCAGGAAATAGAGGGTGGACCTCGAATAGTGCTTGAAATCATAACTGCTGAATCTTCCCTGATTTGACAAGATTCACAAACCGACAGGTTCAAGAGCTGTGCAAACCACACATAGTACAAGCCCAACAAATTTTATAAGACATCATAATTAATTTTCTGAAAACTTAAAAAAAAACTAAAAAATCTTTTTTTGAGGGAGAAACAGAGACAGAGAGAGGGACAGATAGGGACAGACAGACAGGAAGAGAGAGAGAGATGAGAAGCATCAATTCTTCATTGTGGCACCTTAGTTGTTCATTGATTGCTTTCTCATATGTGTCTTGACCAGGGGAGGGGGCTACAGCAGAGTGAGTGACCCCTTGCTCAAGCCAGCAACCTTGGGTCCAAACTGGTGAGCCTTGCTCAAACCAGATGAGCCCGCGCTCAAGCCGGTGACCTCGGGGTTTCAAACCTGGGTCCTCTGCATCCCACTCTGACGCTCTATCCACTGTGCCACTGCCTGGTCAGGCAAAACTAAAAAATCTTGAAAGCAATCAGATAAAAAAAATTATTTTTTCTACAGGTGAAAAACAATTCAAATGACAATAAAGTTCTTATCAAAATCTAAATAATCTATGGGTCAAAGAGGAAGTTGCAAGGTAAATTTAAAACTACACTGAACCAGGACTGACCCGTGGTGGCACAGGGAACAAAGCTTCAACCTCAAATGCTGAGGTTACCTATTCAAGAGCCTGGATTAGCCCGGTCAAGGCACATACTAAAAGCAACTCCAAGTTGATGCTTCTTACTCCCCCCTTCTCTCTCTCTCTCTCCCTCTCTCCTCTCTCTAAAATCAATAAATAAAATCTTTATTAAAAAATTAAAAAAATACACTGAATTATACAAAAATTTAAAATACAACTTATTAAAATCTGTGGAACACAGAGAAAGGAGTTTTGAAAGGAAAATGTATTCAATGTAACGCTAAATGCATACATTAGAAGAATTGTCTCACATCTACCATATCCCTTCAATAGCCTAAAAGAAATGGAAAAATAAAATCAAAGCAGCCATAAATTGGAAAAAATAATAAAGATAGAAATGGAAATCAATGAAACCCATGACAGAAAACATTCAGGGAAAATCAGAGTAGGTTCTTTGATAAGATCCATAAATGCCACAAACCCCACAGTAAGACACACAAGGAAAGAAGGAGAAAAAACAAGTGACTGGTAGAAGGAATTCAAAAGAAAAATATTAGAGTTAATTCCATGATCAAGGACACAGATACATTGGCCAACTTGGACGAAATGGGCCACTTCCTTACAAAACACAAATCACCCCACTTCATCCACTATGAAACAGATCATCCCTATCAATCTCTAATGTTTTATTTGTGGTTTAAAATAAATAAATAAAATAGATCTCCAGGCCCAGATAATTTTAAAGGGAAATGCTACAAAACGTGTAGAGACCGACTACTAATACTGATTCTATACAATCTCTTCTACGTTGTAGAAGAGGCAGGAACATTTCTCATTTAATATCTGATATTATAAAGCGGAAGTTACCCTGATACAAAACCAAAAAGTGCAGATAGTAAAACTACAGGTTCATATCCCTCACGAGTACATATGCAAAATATTTTGAATATTAACAATTAAGACTCATGACCAAGTGTGGTTTATTTCAGAGGTGCAAATTTAAAACAGTCAGCAGGATCCGCTGAGTCAGCACCCTTAAAAAGAGAAGTCACATGATCATATCAACTAATGCAGAAACATGCATCTGATTAAGTCTGAGACTCATTTATTATGCAAATTGTCATAAAAAAAATAAGAAAAGGGAAGTTTCCTCAACCTGAAAAAAAAAACCTCTATACATCCTGCAGCTAACTTTATACTTAAATATGAAAGAGTAAATGCCGTCTCCTTCAGGTCAGGGACCAGGGAAGGGTGTCTACTTTCAACTATTATGTTGCTTAGTCTTAGAAGTTCTAGGCAGGCCCTGGTCAGTTGGCTCAGCAGTAGAGCGTCGGCCTGGCGTGCAGAAGTCCCAGGTTTGATTCCCGGCCAGGGCACACAGGAGAGGCACCCATTTGCTTCTCCACCCCTCCACCCCTCCTTCCTCTCTGTCTCTCTCTTCCCCTCCCACAGCTAAGGCTCCATTGGAGCAAAGATGGCCCGGACGCTGGGGATGGCTCTGTGGCCTCTGCCCCAGGCGCTAGAGTGGCTCTGGTCGCAACAGAGCAACACCCCAGAGGGGCAAAGCATCACCCCCTGGTGGGCATGCCGGGTGGATCCCGGTCGGGCGCATGCGGGAGTCTGTCTGACTGCCTCCCCGTTTCCAGCTTCAGAAAAATGAAAAAGAAAAAAAAAAAAAAAAAAAAAAAGAAGTTCTAGTCAGTGCAATAAGACAAGAAAAGGAAGCAAAATGCATCATATCAGAAAGGAAGCAATAAAATTGTTATTTGCAAATATGTCTACGTGGGGGCAAAAAGGAAATAGAAAATCTTAACAGAAACTAGAAATAAATTTTGGTTGTGTCTACATGGAAGATTGTCCACATAGATTATCTACATATATTTCTAAGAAATATACAAACCAAAACAACAATAAAAACTCCTAGAACAGGCCCTGGCCGGTTGGCTCAGCAGTAGAGCGTCGGCCTGGTGTGCGGGGGACCCAGGTTCAATTCCCGGCCAGGGCACACAGGAGAAGCGCCCATCTGCTTCTCCACCCCTCCCCCTCTCCTTCCTCTCTGTCTCTCTCTTCCCCTCCTGCAGCCAAGGCTCCATTGGGGCAAAGATGGCCCGGGCGCTGGGGATGGCTCCTTGGCCTCTGCCTCAGGCACTAGAGTGGCTCTGGTCACGGCAGAGCGACGCCCCGGAGGGGCAGAGCATCACCCCCTGGTGGGCAGAGCATCGCCCCTGGTGGGCGTGCCAGGTGGATCCTGGTCGGGCGCATGAGGGAGTCTGTCTGACTGTCTCTCCCCGTTTCCAGCTTCAGAAAAATACAAAAAAAAACAAACAAAAAAAACAACCTCCTAGAACAAATAAGTGAGTTCAACAAGTCTGCAGAAAAAAAAGTGTAAGCATATGATATCAACTGCAATTCTCTATAATAGTGGTGAACATATGAATATTAAAATTTAAAATACAACACCATTTGCAATCATTCAAAATAAAAAAAAAAACCACTTTTGTGTAAACCTAACAGAACGTGATGGACAGGGGTCATAGGAGGAAAGCTATGCATTGCTGAGAACAGAAATCAAACAAAATCTAAAATAATGGAGATGTCTACCATGGATTAGAAGATATCATAATCTAAGTACTAATTCTCCACACAATGAAATACAGGGTCAAGGCAATTCCTGTGAAAATCCAGCCAGATTATTGGCAGATATGGATACAATTATTCTGACATCTATCTGAAAAAGCAACTAGAACAAGTTTTGAAGAAGAAAAAGGGTGGGAGACTCAGAGCACCCAATTCCAAGACTTCTTACATAGATCCACATGGAGACGGTGGGGTCTGGGAGGGTAGATGCCCAGACCCGTCACAGAGAAGCAGACCCACACAACGATGTCCGACTGGTTTTTTTTTTTGTTTTTTTGTTTTTTTGACAAAGATGTAAAAGCAATTCAATGAAGGAAAGATGGTCTCTTCAACAACGGTGCTAAACAAGTCATTGCACCTCTATAACTGTCCCCCCCCCAAAAATATCATGCCAAGTTTTACACCTTACATAAAAGTTCTCATAATGGAGACAGTCTTCAATGTAAAATATAAAATTATACAACTTTTAAAGAAAAAAAGAGAAGAAAATATTTGAAAGCTAGGGGAGGTGCAGGAGAATTTATTTGCAAACCACGTACCTGGCAAAGACCTAAGTAGTTCATGTACAGGAACCATCTCAAAACTCAACAACAAAAAAATCCAATTAGCCTGACCAGGCGGTGGCGCAGTGGATAGAGCGTCGGACTGGGACGTGGAGGACCCGAGTTCAAAACTCCGAGGTTGCCAGCTTGAGCAAGGGGTCACTCATTCTGCTGGAGCCCCCTGGTCAGGGCACACATGAGAAAGCAATCAATGAACAACTAAGGTGCTGCAGTGAAGAATTGATGCTTCTCATCTCTCTCCCTTCCTATCTGTCTCTCTCTGTTACTGTCACACACACACAAAAAAAAATCCAATTAGAAAATGAGGCAGAGACATCATCAACCATTAGGAAACACAAATTTAAGCAATCATGAGAAATCACTACACACCTGTTCAAAAAGGCCAAATTAAAAAATTTGTGACACCGTACACCATGAGTATACAGGGACACTGGGTCACAGAAGCACTGTTTACCAAAAATGTTATGACCACCCTGGAAAATAGCTTGGCTGTTGTTTAAAAACAATTTTTGCAATTGTCCTAGGACCCAGGGTTATCGACCTATGTATGTATTTTTTTCTCAAAAACAAAAAGGAAAGAAAAAAAAAAAGAAATAAAGACCTATACTCACAGAAAAACTCTACACAGATGTTTACTGCAGCTTTGTTCACAATCGTCCCAGACGGAAAACAACCCAGTTCTCTTTCCATGACAAATGGTTAAACAGACTTTGGTATTTGGTACATCTACTTCATGAAATGCTACTTAGCACTGCAAGGGGGGGGGGGGGGGGCAGAATAAACTAAGAAAAAAATCCCCAAGTCCTCCAGGGCTTTGGAGAATAGATCTAGGGCTGCCAGGATCCCGGAGTAGATGGGGGAGGAGAAGGGAGCCTTGAAAACGTGTGTTTTCCACTGTGTCCGCGTTCCTAGCCTCGCTGGGGTGCTGTGTCCACAGATCTGCCGGACGTGACTCCGGGGACGGAGGGGCGAATGGGGAAGTAACACACAGTCTCTACGCATTCTTCCTTTCAGCTGTCTGTGATTATGCAATTATCTCAAAATGGAAGCTTAATTAGAACAAACAGTCCCATCGCCCTGTCCTCCTGCAGCGAGGCAAACTCCCACGAAAAACATCCATCCGGGTGTCTCTCTCCAGACGGCCGCAAACGGGGGGCGTCGACCCCCCCCCCCCCGGCCTCATCTGGTGTCGGCCCTCAGTCTCCCTTCCTCCGAAACCGATCCTCCTCCAACGGCTTGTCCTCGCTTTTTGCCTAATATTTGAAGATAGTCTCATTCCATTCTAACACATCTTTTTATTTTATGTAACAGATTGATACCATATATGTTTCATGTGAAGATGTTACTTCCAAATCAAACATTTTTTTTTCCCTCAAAATTATATTTAATAACGATGGAGACGGATCTATGTCTTCCGGCTCTAAGTCATGTGTAGGAATAACTCAATGAGAAACAATATCAATCTTTAAACAAATGGAAAGAAATGAATGTCACTGTAGGGAGACGGTGGTCTCCTTTTCAACAAAAACATCTTTCCTGGGGAGTGTGAACGTTGGCCTTCGTACGGCTGGGTTTAACGCAAGGATGTGAAACGCTCTATCTTTAACATCCACAGACCCTGGAACAGTGCCTGTTTCTTCAGCGCGTTGGGAGGAACAAATCAGAAAAGGCTGACAACATCCTCAAAATTGTGCATCACACTTACAGAGACACTTCTGTAGTATCTCGTTACGGATGGAGACGTCATCAGCTCCCCAAGCTATCTTTTTTACCTAAAAATCTGTTCTGTGAATAGAAAGAAGCACTTGGTCCCTTAAACACCATTTTTCTTTCGTTTCTTCTTGAATTAAAAAAATAAAAAGGCCTGACCAGGCGGTGGCACAGTGGATAGAGCGTCTGACTGGGATGCGGAGGACCCAGGTTCGAGACCCCGAGGTCACCAGCTTGAGTGCGGGCTCATCTGGTTTGAGCAAAGCTCACCAGCTTGGACCCAAAGTCGCTGGCTCAAGCAAGGGGTTACTCAGTCTGCTGAAGGCCCATGGTCAAGGCACATATGAGAAAGCATTCAATGAACAACTAAGGTGTCGCAATGAAAAACTGATGATTGATGTTTCTCATCTCTCTCCATTCCTGTCTGTCCCTATCTATCCCTCTCTCTGTCTCTGTAAAAATACATAAATAAATAAACAAACAAATAAATAAAGGAGGCTTGTCCATTAAAAAAAAAGGTCAGCGTTTGTGGAGTGGTGTCCAGGCGACCTTCCGCACGCCGGTCTGCCTGCCTCTTCCTGACCCTCAGCCTGAGAAGAGCCCTCACCGGGACATGGTCCTCCTCTGCATCACGCACCTGTGCGCCTCTGTGCGTCTGCTGGTTGCCTTTTCTCGCCCTTGATGGTCCATTCGCTCGCAGGCTGCCGGGATGGACGGTCTTGTGTTTCTACCCCATCCGTTGCTGTCTGATCCCACAGATGCTCGTTGAATAGGCTCCCTTTTCCCTACCCGGGGCTCCCCACCCCTCAAAGTTCCTGCTTTCCCACGTCCTCACCCCAATCCAGCTGTCAATCATGGCGCCATTGTTACATCCCGGCTCCACGGAGCCGACTCACTAGTCACAGCGTGCTTCCTGAAAGGCTCCCGCCTGCTGTCTGTCACCTTCTCCCTGTTTTCTCTGCTCCAGGCAGAAGGCTAATTTGTTTTCATCCGTCACTGCCAGATCGATGTTTTCTGAGACCCTCTGGTCCCTCACCCAGCCCTTTGAATTTTGTTGTGTGTGTGTGTGTGTGTGTGTATCTTGAAGAAGCTTTCTGAATTTTTAATTTTCTCTTTAAATGCAGGCATGCACCACAAAGTGACCTTTTGGTCAAGGATGACAGTCCCATAAGATTCTAACGGAGCTGAAACATTCCTATCTTAGTGACATCACAGCCATCGTAACATTGTAAACAATGCTGGAGTAGACAAGCCTATAGCAGATACAATTACAGACAGTACAGAACACTTGTGAATGATGATAAGAAACTATGTTACTGATTTATGTATTTATTATACATCGACTCTTCAACAATGTGGGAGTTAGGGGCACCGAACCCCACACACAGTCAAAATTTGTGTATAACTTTTGACTCCCCAAACACTTAACTATAGCTTCCCCTTAGTATTTGAGGGGAACTGGACCGAGGACCCCCCATGGACACCAAAATCCATGGATGCTCAAGTCCCTTATGTAACACGGCGTAGATTGATGGAGACAGTTGGTTCTCTGCATTTGCAGATTTTCAGCTGTGAATCAAAAATTATTCGCAATTTATGGTTGGTTGAATCCTGGATCAAAGCCCAGGGAGATGGAGCGCCCCCTGTGTGTTTGTTGAACAAAAAATTCAAGTATAAGTGGGTTCACACAGTTCAAATCAGTGTTGTTCAAGGGTCAACTGTATCACACCTTTTATTGCTATTTTAAAGTGCACTGTTTTTACTTATAAAAAAAATCTTTGCTGTTAAACAATTCTATTAACTTAGAATAATATTGAAATAAAGGATTGGGAATAAACGTTAACAAAGTAAATATACTTGCAGAAATTGAACCTCAAAATGAATATATTTGTTTTAAAAAAAAACCTGTTAAAAGTAATATGATAAATAGATCATTTAATTCAATGCTTTTCCAAATATATTTACAATTCATACATTTCCAAGGAATTTTTTCCTAATTAGACTTTATAAAAGTAAAAAAAAAAAAAAAAAACAACACTTTTCTACCTATAGACATTGGTTAAAATAAACTCGACTTTTATATACTTGGCAATTAGAATAAATTATTTTTGTTTTAACCATACCTACTCAAAGGGTTTTGTACTTTGTTGTTTTTTAATGTATTGGTGACATAAAAGATATTGAAAATGTTGATTAAAATCCATTTTGACTTATGGAGTTAAAAACGTGTATTTGAACAGGGTAAAATGTATTGGCACTCAGAATCACAGGTCCGAGAGAAAAATTGAACTTGCCCCCAAAATCAATCTCTGGTGCTGTCAATTGTTTTACTATTATGATTTATTGAAAGCATCATGTCCCCAACTCCAATACCCACAGCAACCTAAATTTAGATTCTTGATGACACAGAAATAAAAAAATTCAGCAAAGTTTAAAGGAAAAACCCAACTTCATTTTACGTATCAATAAATGCTTTGCTGTGATGCAGACACTGAAATGATCTAATGTAATTCAGAATCAAGTCGGATAATCATACTGTGAACCCTGTATCTGTGCTTTTTCCTTCAAGGCTACATTTTAAGAGGTAAGAGGCTCTAGCTGGTTTGCTCAGTGGATAGAGCATCAGCCTGGCATATAGATGTCTCAGGTTTGATTCCCGGTCAGGGCACACAGGAGAAGCAACCATCTTCTTCCTGTCTCCTCCCTCTCCCCCTTTTCTCCCACAGGCAGTGGCTCAACTGGTTCGAGCATCAGCCCCAGATGCTGAAGATAGCTTGGTTGGTCCAAATACATCAGCCTCAGGCACTAAAAATAGCTCAGTTAATTCAAGCATCAGCCCCAGATGGGGGAGGCCAGGTGAATCCCGCTTGAGGCACATGTGGGAATCTGTCTCACTATCTCCCCTCCTCTTATTAAAAAATAATAATAATAAATTAGTTTAAGGTGCAATTACTATTTCTGGAAATGATTTGGTTTCTCAAGTTTACATTTTCATGAACATTTTTAAAGGTTTAAGTTGATGAGGTGGGATTTCGTGATGGTTTTTCTCTTTCTCGGTTTGAATATCACTACTTCATGTTGTAGTCTTTGGAAACTCCTCTTCTTTACCAGGATGCTGACCTTCTCAAGGGTCAGTGCATTTCCCTGATTTCTCTATGCCCTGAGGCCACCGGCATGGCTGCTTATAGTAGTGGCTATTCACCTACTGACCGGTCCAGGGGGCCTTGTCCTCTTTGTCCATTTTGGTTCTGGATCAGTAACGGTATGATAATTAAATTTTTTTTGAAGTAGGATCTAATCCTTACATTTCTCAGCGTTTTTAACATTAGGATGACCACTGCCAGCTTCAGTACAGGGAGAAAGGTCAGACACGACGATTCCTTCGTGAACAGATGGGAGATGGGGTCAGTCTCGGGTCCTTCTGCGGGGACACCGGGGCCGGGCCGCCTTCTGCGGGGACACCGGGGCCGGGCCGCCTTCTGCGGGGACACCGGGGCCGGGCCGCCTTCTGCAGGGACACCGGGGCCGGGCTGCCTTCTGCAGAGACACCGGGGCCCGGCTGCCTTCTGCGGGGACACCGGGGCCGCGCTGCCTTCTGCGGGGACACCGGGGCCGGGCTGCCTTCTGCAGGGACAGGAACACCGGGGCCGGGCTGCCTTCTGCAGAGACACCGGGGCCGGGCTGCCTTCTGTGGGGACACCGGGGCCGGGCTGCCTTCTGCGGAGACACCGGGGCCGGGCCGCCTTCTGCAGAGACACGGGGCCGGGCTGCCTTCTGCAGGGACAGGAACACCGGGGCCGGGCTGCCTTCTGCAGAGACACCGGGGCCGGGCTGCCTTCTGCGGGGACACCGGGGCCGCGCTGCCTTCTGCAGAGACACCGGGGCCGGGCTGCCTTCTGCGGGGACACCGGGGCCGGGCTGCCTTCTGCAGAGACACCGGGGCCGGGCTGCCTTCTGCAGAGACACCGGGGCCGGGCTGCCTTCTGCAGGGACACCGGGGCCGGGCTGCCTTCTGCGGGGACACAGGGGCCGGGCTGCCTTCTGCAGAGACACCGGGGCCGGGCTGCCTTCTGCGGGGACAGGAACACCGGGGCCGGGCCGCCTTCTGCAGGGACACCGGGGCCGGGCTGCCTTCTGCAGGGACAGGAACACCGGGGCCGGGCTGCCTTCTGCAGGGACAGGGACACCGGGGCTGGGCTGCCTTCTGCAGAGACACCGGGGCCGGGCTGCCTTCTGCGGGGACACCGGGGCCGGGCCGCCTTCTGCAGAGACACCGGGGCCGGGCTGCCTTCTGCAGGGACAGGAACACCGGGGCCGGGCTGCCTTCTGCAGGGACAGGGACACTGGGGCCGGGCTGCCTTCTGCGGGGACACCGGGGCCGGGCTGCCTTCTGCAGAGACACCGGGGCCGGGCTGCCTTCTGCAGGGACAGGAACACCGGGGCCGGGCTGCCTTCTGCAGGGACAGGAACACCGGGGCCGGGCTGCCTTCTGCGGGGACAGGGACACCGGGGCCGGGCTGCCTTCTGCAGGGACACCGGGGCCGGGCCGCCTTCTGCGGGGACACCGGGGCCGGGCTGCCTTCTGTGGGGACAGGAACACCGGGGCCGGGCTGCCTTCTGCGGGGACACCGGGGCCGGGCCGCCTTCTGCGGGGACACCGGGGCCGGGCCGCCTTCTGCAGAGACACCGGGGCCCGGCTGCCTTCCGGCTTTCGGCAGTCCAGGCACCTCTGTGGTCACGGGACAGCGGCCTCCATCGGTGGGCGGTTATCAAATGCAACATCCTGGACCAGTCTCAACATAGCAACATAGATGCGTCCGGAGGAGAGTGGACCACAGAGCCACGGCTGCTGTTCTAGCAATCAAAGCAGACGAATGACTGAAGTGAAGAAACTTGTGAAATCCAAAATAACGGAGGGAGCCGCCCAGAGGGGTTTCCGGAGCCGGAGGCTAGTGGTTGAGGAGCTTGCGTGCTTCTCTGGACCCTCAGCAGTGTGACTGTTCACGGGGAGAGATGGCGTGTCCGCGACAAGCATGCAGTGGAGTTAAGAACAGAACGGACACTTGCAGGAACTTACGACCAAGGCACTTAAGGGGCCGATCTGCAACATTGTACAACAAAGAGTCGGCAGAAGTGAGCGACCGAGGGGGCGGCTGGGTAGGGTCCAGGTCCTCGGGGCGACTGGGATCGTTGGAAGAAGAGTGAAATAGGTGTAAAAGGACCACCGAGTGTTTATGAAGCCCCCTGGACGTTGGGCTCCTCGAGACCTGGGGGAGGGGTGTTTCGTATTTGATGTCTCTGGTCAGAGAACAATGATGAATGACAGGCACCTGCAGGTTGTCCATCAGGCTTGTGTTCAAGACGCAAACGCCCTCCTCAGAACCTGGAGGGGCGAACGTCCCTCGATAGCTGTGAATCATGGCTCACGACACTAAACAGCAGGTGTCAGGCTTTAAACAAGAGACATTACACGTCAAGAATAGAGTAAGAGCTACCGAGGTGATAATAGTAATTCATTAGAAAGATAAAGTAATATATTGGGAGGATAACTCAAAGAAACAGCAACAACAGAAAAAAGGCAGACAGGATACACCCTGGACAGCACAGGCCACGAAACAGCCCTCAGCGTCCAGGGAGCAGAACCCAGGACACCCCCTTCCACAGGGTGGGGCAGCAGGGTACATCAGCACCTCACAGCTGGACTAGAATGTCACTTTATTCTACAGTGAAATTCGGGGAGAGATGGGCTGATGTGGGGGTCCCGGGGCCAGCCCCTGTCCCGGCTGGGAAGAGACGTCGGCAATAGTCCTCGAATGCAGGACTCCCCAGAGCCAAACTGAATCACTAAAAGAAGAAGAAGAAGGAGACCTTGGATGCCGTAAAGTAACAGGAAACGGCAACTAAAATATCATTATTCCTCACAATTGGCAAAGTCTTCTTCTCAGGCTCGGAAACTATTAACACCCCCATCAAAGCAAACTCCAAGAGCCATGACTTTGCTAAGTTCTACCATTTTCTTGTTGCTTTGGAAATCCACACTCAGATGATAAACCGTAATTTGATTGCAAAACAAGGACGAGGAGATCCTAGAACAGTCAGAAAAATCACTGCAAAGGACTTCAAAAAGTACCATAAGGCCCTGGCTGATTGGTTCAGTGGTAGAGCGTCAGCCTGGCGTGCGGGAGTCCCGGGTTCGATTCCTGGCCAGGGTACACAGAAGAAGCGCCCATCTGCTTCTCCACCCCTCCCCCTCTCCTTCCTCTCTGTCTCTCTCTTCCCCTCCTGCAGCCAAGGCTCCATTGAAGCAAAGTTTGCCCGGGCGCTGAGGATGGCTCTGTGGCCTCTGCCTCAGACGCTAGAATGGCTCTGGATGCAACAGAGCGACACCCCAGGTGGGCAGAGCATCATCACCCCCTGGTGGGCATGCCGGGTGGATCCCAGTCGGGCGCATGTGGGAGTCTGTCTGACTGCCTCCCCGTTTCCAACTTAAGAAAAATACAAAAAAAAAAAAAAAAAAAGTAGCATAGATTTCATGATAAGCAATGAGACAGGGTCAGCTTGTCAGAGAACAGAATTTGCAGGCAACGTTGTATTTTTTAATCCAAAAGCAATTAAGGACTTCCAGGATTCAGCGCCTTGGTGTTAAAAAGTTGGGAGCTGTCACTCATGTCCTCACTCCCAGAGAAAGCCGGACAACCTGAACATCAAGGGATCTTCTGACACCCGTCAGAGAGCGGGGGTCACAGAAGCCCCCACCGGAACTCAGGGAGAAGAGGGACCCGCGGCACCTGCTTAGAGGGAGACGACCCTGCTGGAAACGTGATCCGGTCAGAACCAGCTGGAACTGATCGGAACCGGCGGGCACATCTCCATGCAGTTCTGCGTTCTGCCCAGTGGAGGCTCACGCTCTGCGCGGGCCTGCGTGAGCCACGAGGATTGTTCCTCGCAGGGATCCCAGCTGGTCTGTGCTCGGATGCACGTCATCTCCCACACGTGTGGTCGGTCGTACTGGTCCAACACTCCGGACACCCGCGTGACCACGGCCACCGTCGCCATCGGAACCTTCCACCACCACCGTCTCCTGAATCAGACGACGCGCTCTGCTCCCACTGCCCACCACTCTTCCCACAGGTTTGCCGTGGTTCTGCCTGGCAGGAAGCCAGGTGACTTCGGGCTCATATCACTGAGGCCGTCTTCCAGGGCCCACCGTCCTGAGCTGCCCAGGATGTGGAAGGAGGGGTCTCACACACAGCGGTCACTGTTCCAGTAGTTGAAGGTGGTCCCCTGTACTCCCAACTTCCTGCAGGGAGGAGTCTCCCTGTTCACTCTGTCCTTCAGGTGGGAATCTTTCGGGTATTGAGGCGAGAGAATTTTATTTTTAATGATGTATTAATCCATGACCCTTTGATTCTCCCCCCCCTCTAGTTTCTCTTCCGTATCAAATCGTCCTGACATCTCGCGTGTCTCCTCGCCGGCTGCGGGGGAACCGTCCGTGTATCCTGACGCCTTGCAGGTAGCGTCTCCTCACTCAACACGGGACGGCTGCTCCCGGGAGGGGTTACGCTTGAAAGGCATCTGGACGTTTTTGTTAGCTTTTTTTTTTTTTTTACTTTTTTTTTGAAAAATCTGTTTTGACACAAATGTATAAGCACTATGATAACAGATTCTGAGATCCCGACCTAATAAATGATGCACGGTATGGGATTCGACAGGAAAATCAGGCTTAAAGGGAAAGAAGGGAATGGCTTCAGAGGGCTCTGGGCGAGTGTGGGTCTACGTCCTACGTGACTTGAAAGAACGAGCTTCGCCGATTCGGTTAGGCACCAACACTCGGCTTGCACGACCCGGGCAGGGTCTGGGAATGAGAGGCTGTGTCCTTCCTTCGCCCTGGGTCCCATCCCCTCCTAACCCACCACTCGAATGTGGAGTTAGGGCCGTTTTCCAGCGGATGGGTGGTGTCTGCCCACAGTCGTGTCACAATGAATATTCAGGGCATGATGTCCTCGCTCCAGCCTATCTAAATCATGAATTTTTATTCTGAGAGTAAAACATTTCTTGTCTGGTGAAAACAAACGCGCTTTTCCATTAAATATTCGAGAAGCTATCAGAGGTGCTGGTACCTGATGGTTTTAAATAATGGAATGTGGAATTTAAAACCTAGTTAATCAGACTGAGACTCATGGACGTAGATAAGAGTGTGGTGGTTACCAGGGGGAGGGGGAGGGGGAGGGGTGTAAAGAGGGACAAATATAAGGTGAAGGAGGATGATTTGACTTTGAGTGATGGGTAGACAACATAATCGACTGTCCACATGACATGGAGATGTTTGCCCCAAATCGGTGTGCTCTAGTTGACCCATGTCACCCTGGTAAATTAAATCTTCTAAATAAAAAATGAAAATAAATACATAAAATCTAGTTAGTCAATTTTTTTCCTCCTACCTTCTGCAGGTCAATGAATTGTGTTATTAAGGTCTGATATGGGTCAAGATGAAAACAGCCAGGTGTCTGGAGATCTTTGGGGTCATCTCCCAACGGTATGAACTTCCCTGTGGCTATTATAAATTCAAACAGAGTCATGGTTTAGATGAATTTTCCATATATTACTGGCAATCATAGCTCCAGGTAAAATAGAAGCCCTCCTCCTGCTTGGTCGGCACAGAGCCAAAGAGCAAAGCTCTGATCCTGCTTCGTGCCCAATCCTAACGACGGGCGGGAATGATTCCCGGCAGAGCGCCTGTTCACCCGACGTTTGTCTCGGTGTGAAACACCGGGAACAGCATCTCAGCCTGTCTGCTTTTCCATGTTAACATCAGAGCATTCAGCTCTCATCCTAAGCTCAGAGTTATGCTGTCTGGTCGTGTCATTCCGACTTGATTTGCTGTAGCATTTGGCTTTGGAAATGTCAGGTTTCTAACCATACGGTTACGGCATTGTATATCTTCTATAAATAGCATTGTCTTGGAGAAAGTCCCTGTCTCTCCTTCACTCACAGAACAGCTCTGTCCTCACCATGGGAGAGCCAGTGAATGGGGGTGTTTTACACACCTAGCAATTCCCAGACACCAGCTGGGTGTCCCAGCCTCCAATTCAGCTCTGACATTGTCCAGGGGGAGCTGGCATCAGAGTCCACAGGTAAAGGGCTCAATCCCGTGGACCAGCCCCACCCACTTCAGAGATGCCAATCACCTGTGCTTCCGGCCAACCGGCTGTGAGTCAGGTTCCCGTGACTCCCTCCTGAGGCTCACAGGACTGAGAAAGGCCTTTGCGTTTGCTGGCTTATCATCAGGAACACAATAAGGGACACGACACCAGGGACAGCCAGGTAAAGCGCTGCCTAGGGGGAGACCTGGAAGGACCCACGAACAGGATTCTGCATCACAGAGTTGGGAGCACCCCTCCTCTGTGTGGAAACTGTCCCCCAGAGATATCTGCACCCCAGGTTCACTGCAGCAAGGTGCTCAGTAGCCTCGGTGCAGAATAACCTGAGTGCCATTGACAGCTGGACGAATAAAAGGTGCGATCTATCATGGAATGGTCTTCAGCCATGAGAAAGAAGAAAGTCCAGCCATTTGAGACAACCTGGGTGGACTCTGAGGGCATTGTGCTGAGTGAAATGGGTCGGACGGACCAGTGCAAATACCGTATGATAGCATTTATACGAGGACTAGAAGGCAAAAGCTGAACTCACAGAAACAGAGAGCAGAGTGGTGGCCACCAGAGGCCGAGAGGTCAGGGCAACAGGGAGACGCTGGTCAGAGGAACAGACATCCAGTTTCCGAGGAGTCCAGGGGCCTGCTGCCCAGCATGGTGGCCACAGTTCACCACGCCCTGCTGCACACTGGAAAGCCACCATGAGCGGACCGTCAACACTGTCACTGTCACAGCCACAGAAAGGGGGTTCCGTGCGGGGAAGGGTGTTTCAGCTCTTCTTACCTGGGCAGCTGTTTTAGGGGCACCCGTGTTTCGAGGCATTTCGTCGCACGCCTTAAACGCACTCAAGGTTACACGTCACTTTTACCCACAAACACCGGAGAAAATACTGCGCACTTCCTTACAGTGTCCAATGCTGTAGTGTGATAAGTAACATACTCTTTAGGAGGAAAGGTGGAATGTCTGACACTCGTTTCAGAACAGAAGTTATTATTTTTGTTTTGTTTTAAATATTGAAACAAACAAAGTTGGAAACAAGCCGTATGTCAACACAGCAGATGGCGGCAGTGGAAGGAGAACTGGGTCATCAGCCACCAGCACAAAGGAGGTGACCCTTTAATTCTGAGGTGACCCCGCAGGCACATGGGTATGGGAGGTTACTGAGCTGCAGGACGAGATCCCCACACAGGTGCTGTGAACAGGGACGACCGTCGGGGCCGCGATGTTCCAGGACCAGCCTGCCGTCTGCAGGGTGGACAGACCTTGTGAGCTGGAGGGACAGGGTTGTGTCACCGAGACAGACAAAATATCCCTGCACACAACAGCGAGATCGTCCACGTCCACACAGACCGCGGGCGAACAACGCCAGGTCCTTCTCTACAGTCTTCGCCTGAGCTTTTCTTAGATAGGAAGAAAAAACCTCTGGTTTCAAAGACCCAGAATCCACCAGGATAACGTCAGCTGTCTTGGCGACTACAGCTCGACGGGCAAAGCTCCTCAAACAAAGTGTTGTCACTGCACCCACTTCCACATCCTTGGTCTAACAGTGTGTGTTACGTCTAGAAGTTCAGTTTTCACCAGGACGTGTGGATGTATCTCGATAACAAACAGTTTATATAATCTTATCATATCACTTTGTCCTATTGTTGATAGAGGGGTGGACACATCTGTATAAACAGACCGACCGTCTCCCAAAAGAACAGGGGCTCAAACCCCATCTCCTGTCAGCGATCCATACAGACCTTTACGTCCGAGCCAGTCCGGCACACGCGTACAGACCTTTACGTCCGAGCCAGTCCGGCACATGTACAGACCTTTATGTCCGAGCCAGTCCGGCACACATGTCCCCATTCTTCACCCCTCCCATCATACGATGCAAACGACATCATTGCTGATCATGACGGCATGTGTAATGCTGTGAGAAGACACTGCTTCCTGGGGGGCGGAGGGGAGAATTGCAGATGGTCAGCATATATTCCTCGCTGAGTTTCAGCTAGGCAATGTAGTTAACATCCGCAAAGTTGTATTTTTGAAGATCTCCTTCGGGCCTGACCTGAGGTGGCGCAGTGGATAAAGCGTCAACCTGGAATGCTGAGGGTCACAGGTTCAAAACCCTGGGCTTGTCTGGTCAAGGCACATAGGGGAGTTGATGCTTCCTGCTCCTTCCCCATTTCTCTCTCTCTCTCCTCTCTAAAAATGAATAAGTTAAAAAAATTAAATTAAAAGATCTCCTTTCCCGATCTTGCTAGAATGCTACAGACGTGTAAGAACGCTAAGGTGTTAGGTGAAGTTTCAGTCGATTTGAAGAAAGGTTGTCCTTTCTCATTGGACAAGTTTAGAAAATAGTAAAAAGCAACAGAAAACAAGCAGATTTTCTCTAATCCCATAATTCAAGGCACAAGTTTCTGGAGATCGGGTTAAGCCCACAGCAAACGCTGCTTTTATTGGGGGTCACAGCACCGAGGAGTCCACTCTGCGTGGCGGGTAGACAACGCTGACGACGGAAAGACTTGCCGTTTTCCGTGGACGTTATGAAGTTTGCTGCATCCACTTCCAAGATGACAGAAGAGCAAGAGGAAAATAACACTCTGTGAGTTTCTCAGTGACGAATATGGATAAAAAGGATGACAGTCAGATCGAGCCCGGAATGTCTTCAGAGAGAATGTCTCCACAAGGACAGATTCCATTTCAGTTCAAGTCCTGACGCACGTTCTGTTGACCTGTGGATTCTCTGCAGTCAGGCAGGCTCTGCACGAGACAAGCTCCCCGTGGAGGACGCTGCCAGGCTTGAAGACACGCCCAGCCGCCACACGCATGCTCGGGAGAGCTTGCGTCTCCTTCCCAAACATCTCACGTCTCACTGTGTACGTGCTTCGCTCTGCGGATACCCGGGAGAACTCCGTGCCGCCCTGATCGCTGCGTTAGCTAGACAGCTACTCAGGGACGGAGGGTAAGATGTCTACTGAAAATACTTCACAGGATAAATGTGGAATCCGGATGAAAACAAAATAGGACAGCAAACCTTAAAAACTTTAATGTCGAAAAGTTTTCTTTCGTGATAAATGTGGTGTCATCTTTATACTGTTCACCCATCTTACGATGAAGACTGGCTTAGGCGATAAGAGGCCATCTCTCTAATCCGCCCTCCGAGGTCTCATACACACACACACACACACACACACACACACACACCACTAGGAGTGAGGCTTTAGGAAACCAGGAATGTGGCTGACTCCTCCACCCTCTCCAGGCTTGGAGACATGCAGAGGCACCGGAGCCCAAGACGCTGCTCCCCCAGGGAGACACGGAAGAAGAATTTCTTCTGGAGTCGGCCAAGGCTCAGTTCAAGCAGGAGCCCCATGACTTTGGTCGTGGGTAACCTAACCCCTGCTTCTCCTTCTGAAGACAAAGATAACAACCAACCTTGGAATGTACCTGCGAGGGTCACAAAGGATAACGGATGTAAAGCATCTGACACAGCTTGACTCCACTGGGGCGTGTTTGCTCATCCTTCAGCGGAGGGGCCTTGGGTCTTCTCCTTGACGTGCAAACTCATTCGCAGGTTCTCCCGGTGAGAACAGCCCTCACAGTGGCAAGAGGCAGGAGACGGGTCTCTGTTCAGCACATTCCCCCCCCCCCCCAGAGGGCATGGAAATGTTCCTGTTTGTGACACCAGTGAGAACGCTTCACCCTCGGTATTTGTAAACCTTTTTTTTTTTTTTTTTTTTTGTATTTTTCTGAAGTTGGAAACGGGGAGGCAGTCAGACAGACTCCCGCATGTGCCCGACCGGGATCCACCCAGCATGCCCACCAGGGGCATCGCTCTGTTGCGACCAGAGCCACTCCAGCGCCTGAGGCAGAGGCCAAGGAGCCATCCCCAGCGCCTGGGCCAACTTTGCTCCAATGGAGCCTCGGCTGCAGGAGGGGAAGAGAGAGACAGAGAGGAAGGAGAGGGGGAGGGGTGGAGAAGCAGATGGGTGCTTCTCCTGTGTGCCCTGGCCAGGAATCGAACCCGGGACTCCTGCACACCAGGCCGACGCTCTACCACTGAGCCAATCGGCCAGGGCTTGTAAACCTCTTTTAAATTTATTTAACAAAGCATACAATGGGTTAAAGACGATTTCTTCAAAAATTGGTGCTGAGAACACTGGATACATGCAAATAAAAAAAAAAATGAAACTAGACCACCTTCTTACATTATACACAAAAATAAACTCAAAAGAGATGAAATACTTAAATGTAAGTCAGGAAACCATAAAAATCCTAGAAGAAAACATAGGCAATAAAATTTTAAACATTTCTTAAGCACTATTTTTTTTTCAGCTACATCTCCTCAGGCAAGGAAAATAAAAGAAATAAAATAAACAAATGAGACCACATAGAACTAAAGAGCTTCTGCACAGCAAAGGAAACAATTGGCAAAAGGAAAGGACAACCCCCTGAATGGAGAACATATTGCCAACAATACATCTGATAAGAGGCTAATTGCCAAAACAGAAGGAGCTTATACTACCCAACACCAAGACAAACAACCCAATTAAAAATAAAGGGCAAAGGACCAAAATAGACACTCTTACAAAGAAACCACAGTGAGATGTCACCTCACACCTGTCTGAATGGCGCTCATTAACAAATCAACACACAAGAGTTGGAGAGGGTGTGGGGAAAAGGGAACCCTCCTGCACTGCTGGGGGGAATGCAGACTGCTGCAGCCACTGTGCAAAACAGTAGGGTGCTTCCTCCAAAAATTAAAAATGGAACTTCCTTGTGATCCAGTGATCCCACTTCTGAGGTATTTACCCAAAGAAAGAAACCTGAAACACTAATTTGAAGGAAGTTATGCACCCCGTGCTCATTGTGGTGTTGTTTACAATTGCCAAGATCTGCCCCTCCCTCCATGAGTGGCTGTAAAAGCTGTGGTCCACTTACACAGTGGAATACCACTCGGATTAAATATAGAGGAAATCTCACCTTTTTGAAACAGCGTGGATAAACCTGGATTTAATATGCTAATAAAAATAAATCCAGTCGGAGGAAGACAAGTACCATATGATCTCACTTATATGTGGAGTCTAATAAAAAAAAAAGTAGATGTGTACCAATCCCCTATATTGGTACAGACCTAGCTGAATGAATCTGAGGGGGCTTCTCAGTAGACAAGGCTACTCTAACCTGATTCTTCACCTTTCACTTCCTCCTCCCATTCATTATCGCAGCCCTAGTTATAGTACATCTACTATTCCTCCACGAAACAGGGTCAAATAACCCAACGGGCATCCCCTCAAACGCAGATATGTGGAGTCTAATAAAAAAAAGAAACCGATCAACAGAAAAGAAACTGAGGCACAGACACATAGAACAGACTGACAGCTGTTAGAAGGGATGGGGTGGGGGTTAGGGTGAGAAAGGTGAAGGGGTTAAGAAACAAACACATCTAGGAAAGACCTAGATAGACAGCAGTGTGGTTGGTGAGAGCCAGAGGGGCAGGGGTGGGTGGGTGGGGGTGGGCAGAGGGGCAGGGATGGGTGGGTGGGGTGGGCAGAGGGGCAGGGATGGGTGGGTGGGGTGGACAGAGGGGCAGGGGTGGGTGGGTGGGGTGGGTAGAGGGGCAGGGGTGGGTGGGTGGGTGGGGGTGGGCAGAGGGGCAGGGATGGGTGGGTGGGTGGGTGGGGTGGACAAAGGGGCAGGGGTGGGTGGGTGGGTGGGTGGGGTGGACAAAGGGGCAGGGGTGGGTGTGGACAAAGGGGCAGGGATGGGTGGGTGGGTGGGTGGGGTGGACAAAGGGGCAGGGGTGGGTGGGGGTGGACAAAGGGGCAGGGATGGGTGGGTGGGTGGGGTGGGCAAAGGGGCAGGGATGGGTGGGTGGGTGGGTGGGGTGGACAAAGGGGCAGGGGTGGGTGGGTGGGTGGGTGGGGTGGACAAAGGGGCAGGGGTGGGTGGGTGGGTGGGTGGGTGGGGGTGGGTAAAGGGGCAGATTGAAGACAGAAGGAGAGTTTGCAAGGGGCTGTGGTGCACAACGCACTGTGCAGGTGATGTGTTATTCAGTTGTACACTGGACATCTGCATGGCTTTGTGAATGAATGCCACCCCAAAACATTCAATTAAAAAAAGAAAATATATACATGCCTGACCTGGGGTGACACAGTGGATTCAGCGTCGACCTGGAATGCTGAGGTCACCGGTTCGAAACCTTGGGCTTGCCTGGTCAGGGCACATGTGGTTGATGCTTCCTGCTCCTCTCTCTCTCTCTCTCTCTCCTCTCTCTCTCTCTCTCTCTCTTTCATTCTCTCCCCTCCCTAAAAGAAATAAATTAAGAAACTACAAATAAAATCTGCAGGCTAGGAACACTAAAAGAAAGGAAGTAAAATGGGGGTGGGTCACCTCTTTTATTTTATTGAATGGACTGGGGCGACACTGGTTCATGAGGTGATGTGCGTTTCAGGGTGAAATCCTCTCCTGCCTCCTCTGCAGACGGCTTTGCGTGTGTGTCTTATCCTCACATGGCGAAGCAGCTCTTAGCAGCAGTCAGCGCCCTCGCTCAACGTCTCAGCCACTCTTCACCTCTGGGTCCGAGACGAGCCCGAGCATTGTGCTTGGGGAGGGATTTCCTCAGACACTTGGGCGTGACTGGGACCAGCATTCAAAGACTTCCCTTCTGTGTTTTTTAACTCCAGCAGGGGCCCTGTCTCCCTCCTCCCAACATGTATCTTCCCTCTTAGATAAATCAAGGGAGTTGGGCTGGCTCGTGGCATAAAAAGTATCTTTGTTATATAAGCAAAACAGGAGCCCCAGAGCGACCTATTATAAATCTGTTTTCACAGAGGAAATGAACCCTCAAAGGGAGAGACTACTTTCCTCCGGAAAGTTCCTTCATTATAAGGAAGTTTGGGGGGGAATGCTTACTGGATCTTTTTAATCTTTTTTTTTTTCATATTTGTTATAAAAGAAGAGAAATAAACCCCAATTTTGTGAGCCCAAAACCTATTGCGGCTAAGCCCTGAGCAGCCTGCCTGGAGGGGTGGTGGGAGTCACCTCGACTCCCAGCCTAGCCCTGGCGTCGTTTGGGGAATGGATCGCTTGTGTTTAGTAAAATGTCTGGAACAAAATTTGCCATTTTTACCCGTTTTAGCTGTGTAGTTCACCAGATTGTGCAGTTATCACCCTTGCCCACAGCCAGGATGTTTTCATCGTTCCAAACAGAAACCGCATACCCCATAAATAATGCGGTCTCCCCGCCCCCACCCCACCTGCAGCCTCTATCGCGTTCTGTTCTCTTCCCCTGTCGGTCTCTATGAGTTAGGTCACGCTTGGAACCTCACGTGAGCGAACCGATACAGTGTTGAACTCTTCACATCTGCCTTTCTTTGCTTCGCATCCACGCCAAGTCATTCATTCACTCTTGAAGCTCGCGTACGAAACGGGGGGGCGCAGGCGTCGGAAACGAGGGAAACCAGAGGAACAGACGGGTCTCCCCACAAGAACACGCACCCTAACCGGGAGGAGGGTTCACCTCTGGTCTCCCGGGGCACTTAGCAGAAAGCGCCTCCCACGCGCGAAGCAGGTAAATAAATGCTCGTGGCGTTACACTGTTAAATGAAACATCGTGAGTGCATCAGAGCACTGTCTCCACTCCTGCTGTGCCACTCAGAGGAAGGGCTACGCCCTCAGGCCAGTCACCCCGGGACAAAGCGTTTCACAGGAGCGCGGGGGAGGTTGACTTTATGCACAATGGGAGGCTTTGTGCCTGAAAGTAGGAGAGTTCCTGCCTTATTAGAGTTCCCAGAAAGGTCAAGGTCACCTGCCTGTGTTTCTGTGGATCCCCGGAAAGAAAAGGAGAGGTGGTCAACCCTGGGGGACATGGCTTCCTGAGAGGGTGTCCCACATTAGGGGGGTGATACAAGTGCTCTCTAACCCTGTGGAAATAGAGCTTCCTCAAGGTAAATCACAAGCTGAAGTCCCAGGGGGCAGAGCTGCACCTCTCTGCTTCTCTGCACGACCCTGGCTGCACCGACCCTTGTGGGATTGTCGAGAGAGGGAGCCCGGGAGTCGGGGGCGGGGGTGGGGTGGGGCGGGTGGCGTAAGGAACCAGGCCGGCCTGGGGCACGGGAGCTGGGAGTGCAGCCCAGTCGATGTGGTCACTGTCCTCACCTCACCTGAGCTGGAAGTGCCACACTCTTGAAAGAGAGACACCCTGGTATAGGGCAGAAAAGATATATTCTGCTCACGTTGTTAAAGTGGCACTGTCCACGTGGATGCCCGTGGCCTAGGCAATAATATCAATGCCCTTCTTGCTTGGGAAGGGGCGTGGCTATGCTCATGTGTGTTGGGGGAGGGCTTTCGCTCCAAAAGGTTTTAAAAGGAGGAGCTAGGAGGCCATTTTGGGGAGAGAAACCACGTTCTTGTAGAGAGAGGAGGAGCCTGGGCCGGAGCAGGGTAGGGAGGCCACGTGGAGGAAGAGAAGGAGATGGGAACAGAGGTGAATGAGACTGGTGAGGTGGAAGCCTTTGATTCTAGGAAACTCCGATCACTCAGTAGCTTTGTGAGCACTGAATGAGTGGGTTTTGGAGCCCAGTGTGTGTTTTTACTCGCTTGCCTAGTGTGAGTCTAGAACAGGGGTCAGGAACCTATGGCTTGCGAGCCAGATGTGGCTCTTTTGATGGCTCCATCTGGCTCGCAGGCAAATCTTTAATAAAAAAATAATAACATTAAAAATATAAAACATTCTCATGTATTACAATCCATTCATTTCTTACCGCGCATGTTCATGGTAGCGGGTGGCTGGAGCCAATCACAGCTGTCCTCCGGGACATCACCAAATTTTTATTGGATAATGCGTAACGTACACGGGTCGTTGTACGGCTCTCATGGAATTACATTTTAAAATATGTGGCGTTCATGGCTCTCTCAGCCAGAAAGGTTCCCAACCCCTGGCCTAGAATAAAGGAAAATGGAACACCAGTTTTCAGCTCTGTTGACTCCTTACCGTCTGTCCGAATCAAATGCGAACCTGTGTTGGCCAGGCGGCTGTGATGGTGGCCGCAGATACCGGCCATACACCTGGGTTTCAACAGATGTGAACATCAAAGCCAACGGAGACGCGACACTGTTTCTCTTTGTTTGGGTGATGAGTCAAGCATGAGACTTTTGCCTGTACACACAGCCAACCAATTATGTGAAAAACACCACAGTAAAGGACCATACCTGCTACTCGTGACTGTGAGCTGAAATGACTCCGCATGCGCCCCCACATCGAGGCCGTGTCCCGGGCCGAGAGCAGGTGCCCAGACTGGCCATCTCCGTGATAGCATTATTTAAGGCCTTTCCTTCTTCTCGACGTCCGTTGATGTAGGAATGGATTAGAGACCTGTGGAACCGTGTCCGACAGTTGACACTTGAGATCACGGTATTTACAACTCGGCACGGGAGTTGGCATGGTTCTGCTCACCTGCTCTGGTCGGACCGCGGAGAATTCAGTCAAGGGTCCCATTGGTCATTGTTGGTCCTGTACTTCACACGGTGTGGAGCAGGGTATTAATCAACAGTCACTGCAGCACAGAATGGATCTCAGCGGACCTCCCACATAAGGTCCATTTCTTGGGCCTCCCTGACGTTCGTGATCATTCAGCAATATAACATATATAAAAATGCCAGCCTAGCGTTGTGCACCCCCAAAAAGGGGAAAAAAAGTTATTGTGCACAGAAACGCTGCTAGAATCTAAAGCCAAACGTCAGGTGTGACGGCGCTGAGGTTGTCGGCCCAGAGCGGGGGCCTCGGTTCCGGCTCTGATGGGGGCCCCGGTTCCGGCTCCGACGGGGGCCCCGGTTCCGGCTCCGACGGGGACTCCGGTTCCGGCTCTCACGGGGGCCTCGGTTCCGGCTCTGACGGGGGACTCGGTTCCGGCTCTGATGGGGGCCTCGGTTCTGGGCTCCGACGGGGACCTCGGTTCCGGCTCTCACGGGGGCCTCGGTTCCGGCTCCCTCGGTTCCGGCTCTCACGGGGGCCTCGGTTCCGGCTCTGATGGGGGCCTCGGTTCTGGGCTCCGACGGGGGCCCCGGTTCCGGCTCCGACGGGGGCCCCGGTTCCGGCTCCGACGGGGACTCCGGTTCCGGCTCCGACGGGGACTCCGGTTCCGGCTCTCACGGGGGCCCCGGTTCTGGCTCCCTCGGTTCCGGCTCTGACGGGGGACTCGGTTCCGGCTCTGACGGGGGCCTCGGTTCCGGCTCTCACGGGGGCCCCGGTTCTGGCTCCCTCGGTTCCGGCTCTCACGGGGGCCCCGGTTCTGGCTCCCTCGGTTCCGGCTCTGACGGGGGACTCGGTTCCGGCTCTGATGGGGGCCTCGGTTCCGGCTCTGACGGGGGCCCCGGTTCTGGCTCCCTCGGTTCTGGCTCTGACGGGGGCCTCGGTTCCGGCTCCCTCGGTTCCGGCTCTCACGGGGGCCTCGGTTCCGGCTCTCCTCACGGGGGCCTCGGTTCCGGCTCCCTCGGTTCCGGCTCTCACGGGGGCCTCGGTTCCGGCTCTCCTCACGGGGGCCTCGGTTCCGGCTCCCTCGGTTCCGGCTCTCACGGGGGCCTCGGTTCCGGCTCCCTCGGTTCCGGCTCTCACGGGGGCCTCGGTTCCGGCTCTCACGGGGGCCTCGGTTCCAGCTCTGACGGGGACCTCGGTTCCGGCTCTGACGGGGGCCCCGGTTCCGGCTCTGACGGGGGCCTCGG
The DNA here is from genome assembly GCF_036850995.1 of Saccopteryx leptura. Classification (NCBI taxonomy): domain Eukaryota; kingdom Metazoa; phylum Chordata; class Mammalia; order Chiroptera; family Emballonuridae; genus Saccopteryx; species Saccopteryx leptura. The sequence continues at coordinate 1,357,633 of NC_089506.1, read as the reverse complement.
TTCCGGCTCTGACGGGGGCCTCGGTTCTGGCTCTGACGGGAAGCCCCTCAGGCAGAACATGCCGTAATCTGCTCCCCACACGTTGCTTCCTTGTCTCACATTTGAACTTCTGTGTCACTTTGTGGCAGGTGTGGAGGCTCGCTGGGGAAACAGGCCAGCCTCCAGGAAGCCGGGATGGTCACGGAAAACACAGGGGGAATTAGCATATGGTCCTGCTTCAGCTTTGGGACTCTCCTCTCAGTGACTGCCCGCAGCCGCCAGGCTGTGACTCCCAGAGGACGGGTCCGGTCCACGCGGACATTAAGTATTTATGAGTGACCGTCCTCCTGGTGCAAGCCAACCAAAACCACGGCTTCTTATTAGCTTGTTGACTTGAGAACAACTATCTTTCCCTGTGGGCTTAACATCTGCGTCCACGTGCATTTTGTTTGTCATTTAAAAAAAAAAAGTCCTTTTTTGCAAAAGAAGGTGCATTCTGCATGTTTCATGAAATGTTGGCTTCCATGAAGAAAATATTACTTTATTCTCACTTCAGCTCACTGAGATGTGTTCAGGGGAGTCTTCTCCAAGCCCAGGGCAGAACTTGAGATGTGAATAGTGGGTTATACACCTAAGCAGGTCAACAAGTAGACTGTGGGGGGGGGGGGGAGAATTCCCAACAAAACAACACACAGGAGACACTGTGACAGGACACAGTAGGGTTCGTTCAGGACACAGAGAAGGACCACGTGGCCGTCCTGCGAGAGCCCAGCCAGGAATAGCCGTTGGAGACATGAGGCTGGGGTGACAGCGTGAGCTCCTGCTCAGAGGAGCACCTGCCCCCTCCCATGAATGAATGAGGAATGAGGAAACCTCTTCCAAGGGGTGACTGACCTTGTCAACAATCAGATCAGTTCTCTGTGTGTGTGTGTGTGTGGGGGGGGGAGGTGCCGTGTGGGACAGTGCTGAAATGAAATAAAGACAGTTATTTATTTGGAGGTCATATCCACAGGAGCACAAGGAAATGCGTGGGTGAGGAATTTCTATTAAACACTCTGGTTTCGACCTTCTTTCAAAGCACTGGTTGGGAAACCGCTATTGCAGATGCCCCAGGAGGTAACATATTAGTCAGCAGCGGCACCAAAGCTCCTTTTTTGTTGGAGTAAACAGTGTCACACACCCGCTCCTGTGGGGCAGATCCCCGCAACACCCCAGGAGGTCAGCTCTAAACTAACTGAGAGTGAGCGCTTCCCAAAACAAACAGGGTTTAGTGATCCGCTTCCCTCAGTCAGCAGAAGGAAAGCAGGAGGGTGGGCCTCTCATGCGTCCTCCAGGTCGTCTGCGTGATGCTGGTGGGAGACCCCGAGGACTCAGTCATATCAGCGCCCTGTGCTCTTCTCAGGTGGACACTGCTGGCCAAGCTCTCAATCCACCTCGATGCTGTAGACTCTGACGAAATGAGATGTAGGTAATGCCCAATAAAAAAAAAGGCACCGGGCCCTGGTCAGTTGGCTCAGTGATAAGAGTGTTGGCCCAGCATGTGGATGTCCTGGGTTTAATTTCTGGGCAGGGCACACAGGAGAAGCATCCACCCCTCCCCCTCCCTCTCTCTCTCTGTCTCTCTCTCTCTCTTCCTCTCCCACAGTCATGGCTTGAATGATTTGAGCAAGTGACCCTGGGAGCTGAGGATGGCTCCATGTCCTCACTTCAGGTGCTAAAAATAGCTTGGTTGCTGAGCAATGGAGCAAGGCCCCAGATGGATAGAGCATCGCCCCCTAGTGGGCATGCCGGGTGGATCATGGTCAGGCACATGCAGGAATCTATCTCTCTGCCTCCCTGCCTCTCACTTAATTTAAGAAAAAAAAAAAAAAAGCACTGTAAGGAGGAGTGGGGATTGGCAGTAAAAGCAGTCAGTGTGGCAGGGCGGTCACCCAGTCCTGCTGGAGGGACAGCTCCGGTCACTGAATCCCGGGCAGAGACAGGAGGAACTACCAGTTCCTCTCTGTGGGAGCCACACCCTCATCCGCGTGCTCTGAGGAACAGGACTCGGTGTTTCTGGAAGTGAGCTCTGTGTTCACTTTCCTTTCTGGCCCTCTGACGATCAGGGCTTGGGAGCCAGGGCTTCTTTGCCCGCACGGGGCTTTGCAGCCGTGGCCTTGACCACTGGCTGGGGGTCAGCCGTCCAGGCCTGTCAGCAGCAGCCACGTAATTTTCTTTGAAAACTCACTCACTTCTGATCTGTTTGCCTCTCTGAAGTTGCCTATGCCAGCCGCTGCCCCTGGCTGTGTTTCTGGAACGACTCTTCTTTCTCTACTATTTTTATTTATTGATTTTTAGAGAGAGAAACATCGACTTGGCATTCTGCTCATTCGCACAGTCCCTGGGTAACTCCTATCTGTGTCCGACGGGACTGACCCTACAATCCTGGTGCCTCGGGCTGACGGGCTAACCAACTGAGCTACCCGGCCAGGGCCGGGATTGCTTCTTACACCTTCTTTGTTTATTGAATCTTTGCCCATCTCATCTCATTTTTTACAAAGTTAAAAACAAATCTGTGGTGTCCTGGCCGGATCCTCGGTGGGTGGGCATGTTGTCCTGGAGCACGAGGTGGCCAGTTCGATTCCCCCGTCAGGACATAGACAGGAGCAGCTCGATGTTCCTGTCTCTCCCTCCCCGCCTCTCTCTCTCTCTCTCTCTCTCTCTCTCTCTCCCCCCCCCCCGCCTCTCTCTCTCTCTCTCTCAAAAAAAAAAAAAAAATCCCTAGCAACACTAAAATTGTAACTAAATCCTCGCTGTTCTCCCAGGATGGTATATGTAACAGAGAACTGTTTATGTATCTGTCTTTGTATCTGGATAGCTCCCTCAGTATCCATGTCTCTATGTCTCTATCTTCATGAAATTTCAGCTGTTGGGAAGCAGCCGTGTAAATCATGCTGTTTACCTCACTAATTGAATAGGAATAATAGCCATTATTATCTGGAAAAAAAAAAAAGCGTAATTACATAATGAGTGCAATCTTACTAAGTATCTCCCTTAATCACTCTGTCTTTCCTCTGGGTGTCATCACCGTTCCTCCCGGATCCGCAGCTGAGCGTGGCTCTGGCCCAGCTGTCCCCTCAGTGCCCACCACACTCTCCCCTCCCTCAGAAGCAGGGGCCGGCTGTCCAGGTACCACCTCTCCGGTCTTCCTCCGTTCACGTCCACGGTGGCCAGCATCCCAGGGGGGCACGGTGGGTGGTCCAGCTCCTCACTGACCCACGGGCCTCCGCCAAGTGTCGTTGGCTAAAGTCTTGATCGCCTGTCCCCTCAGAGGGCGCTGGTGTGCAGAGCACAGAGTTCCCGAGTTCATCCCCTCCGTCACCTGACTCAGTTGGATCAAAAAGGATCCTTTCTTCCTCACTCGAGCCTCGTGGTGTCGAGCTCGGCTCTGGGCAGTGACTCGAGCTCACTGAATCCTGCGGGAGGGTCCATGGGCAGTCAGCTGACGACTTCACCCTTGAGTGTGTCCTGTTTCTTTTACTCGTATTAATAGACATTATGCTTCATTAACAACAAAGTACTTCAACATTAGGGACTATTCCCTCTTCCAACCGTATGCACGGGACACATCCACGTTTGTAAATATTTGGAATATTTAGGAATTTCCCCTTGCACGAAACAAAAACTACTCTTTTAGCATGTACTTGCCAAAAAAAAACAACTGTCAACAATCTGGTACACATTGTAGGGAGAACCGATGTATATAATTATGAGGTCTCAATTTAAGAAGTTCACCAAGTATTGAACTTCCTTTTACAGCATAAGCAGCTTGCACTAGCAGGCTGGTGTGTGTGATACACAATTTACTGACTTATCCCTCTGTGGTTTACTTTGGGCCCTGGCCAGTTGGCTCAGCAGTAGAGCATTGGCCCGGCGTGTGGAAGTCCTGGGTTCGATTCCTGGCCAGGGCACACAGGAGAAGCACCCACCTGCTTCTCCACCCCTCCCCCTATCTCTCCTTCTCTCTTCCCCTCCTGCAGCCAAGGCTCCATTGGTCCCAGCACGTTGGCCCTGGGTACTGAGGACAGCTCCCTGGTGCCTCCACCTCAGGCGCTAAACACAAGTAGAGCAACAGCCCCAGATGGGCAGAGCATCGCCTCCTGCTGGGCAGGCTGGGTGGATCCCGGTGGGGCACGCGTGGGAGTCTGTCTCTCTGCCTCCCCTCCTCTCACTTAAAAAAAACTTATGTATATACAATTATTTTGTGCTAATATGGGATAGGTACTCTTCTGGATCTGGGAATGGGCAGTCGGACAAGAAACTCTGTCCTTTGGGGAAAGACAGAAACAAAACATAAATGAACAAATTCTGTGGTTTTTAGAATGTTTGCATCACCATAAGCAGAAAGAAGAAGGACGAGGAGGAGGAAAGAGGAAAAAGAAGGAGGAGAAGGAGGGACGGAGGGAGGGCTAGAAAGATGCTCCCTGGGAAGTGGACGGTCCAGAGCGTCTCCTTAGACGGGGTAGCAGCCAGTCTCAGACGGGACAGGAGGGCCGGGTCCTGAGGGACGCGCTCCCCGAACATCCGCCAGACGGTGGGGAGAGGAGATGCTGGCGGTCAGCGGCGGGCAGAGTGGGTGGACCCTGCTCACGCAGAGAAGGTGGGGGCAGAGCGTAGGGAACAGGGAAAGAATATGGCTGTTATTGGGCGGAGGGAGACCGCAGTAGAGTTTTTACTAGAACCATTGGAAGTGGCTGTCTTTGCTTTTCTACAGCAAGGGTGACCTTGGGGAACAGTTCCTCCCATAAAATAGAGCAGGGAGGTCAAGGTCACGGACGGGAACTGGAACTTCAAGCAAGGATCAACTACGTCATTCTAGCCGGAGCTGTATCAATCCGACGTGCGACGCGGTTCAAACAAACCAGCAGGTATTTCCGGGGGGCCGCTGCGCGTTGGGCATTCCGGGGCGAGGAAGAATGTTTCCACCTGTAAGCATTCCCCGTCTACAGGGACAGTCCCAGCCACCTGCTTTTTCAAAGGAATAGACGTGCTGGGCACAGACTGTGTTCTGAAAGGGTGGGTCGTGTGCTGTTTCACAGGGTTCCGTTCTGTGTCTGGTGCCTGGTCTCACGGGGACTTACGTAACTATCATTCTGTTATCTCACACATGGTACGCACACACACACTCACTATGTACATGTCTATAAAATAGTTCATGAAATAAAGGCGCCATTCACTTTTTCCCGGTCTAGCCAAGGGGAGATCACACTCCGTCCACAGGGAATGGGAAAAGTCCCCCGAAGACAGCGGCTCTGAGGACAGGAGGGATCACGACTTAGGAAATGTGGCCGTGAGGGTGGGGTTCGTGAGGGCGTGCCAGACGCCCCACCTTGGGGCAGGAGAGGGCACAGGTGACTCCAGAGCCCAGTTCAGGGAGGGTCAGGGCAGGGATGGCACCCCCAGGGGTCAGAGCCAGGGCTGGCAGCACCGACCAGGTTGGTCCCGTGGGCACCCAGGCACAGCGGGCCGAGAGCGGCAGACTGCACCCCTGCGGAAGCTTCCTCTGTCACGATGTCACCATTGGGAAAGCAGGGAAGTCCCCATCCTGCCCTTGAAGCAACACAACCAGGGGTCTTCAGAAAAGGCCGGAGGAAACTTTCGGAGGCGATGGACACCTTTATCACCCTGACAGTGGTGGGGCCTCCCCGGTGGAGGCATAGCCCCCAACTCATCCAACTACACGCCTGTGCAGACTTTTGGGTATCAATTGTGCCTTAATACAGATGTCCAAAAAAGAAGTATATTCCCAGCCCAGCATCAGACATGGAAAAATAATGACAATGTGGTCAGTGTTTAAGGGGCAAAAAAAAAATTTATTGCATGTGTGTTTTGGATGAAACAAAAAGTAATTTTAAACAGACCTATTTTACAGAAAACACTAAGTAATGATCACGCTGCAAATATCTATCCAGTTTGGAGGTAGTAGCATATTTTCTGTTTTCAGTGAAAAAAAATAATAATAATCTCCCCCAAGACAATGACAACAAAACCCCATCGCAGAGGTCACAGTATCTGAGGGAGAATCGGGACCCCTCCCCCACCCCCGAACATCCGCGTGAGGCAGCGAGGAGGGTGCCCAGATGCTCCGAGCTGGTGGCATATGATCAGAAATGATTACCAACATGGTTTCCTCCCATTAAAATGCCATTTGTCAAAGTGGGGACTGCCGAATGCCTTAAACAATGTTTCATTGCCAGAGTTACACTTTTTAAAAAAAAGAAAAATAATAAGATTCCCCCCTGTCCTGTCAACCGGAGGAAAACCTGTATTTATTTTTGTCAAAGCTCTGCAGTGAAAACCACCGGGCGCCTGCCGAGAGCATCATCCACATACGTGTGGTCCTGATTGATACCGCACCACTAATAACGACCATATGTTACACGCATTTAAAGAGACACCACGAGGAGGAAGTTCTCTTGCACTGCCTGGATGTTCGAATCAGATTATTGGGTTAGATTTTTTTTTTTCCCCATAAAACTGCTTGAATACTTTCTGGAGGGTTTGATAATTACCAGAATTAATCTTCCTCTTAAATCAGTCAACACCATCCCGAAAGACACAAAACTGGCCAAGTTTAATAGCTTAAAAAAGGAACTGGCGTCCATGAAATCTTCAGAGCCTCTGCCCAGGGTTCTGCTGTATATTCTCGGTTGGCTTGTCGGCTCTTCCCTATCGGAATACTTACAACCAACCGTTGTTCATTGCAGCGGTAAGCCAAGACTGTCTTTAAAAACAGGTTATGATCTGTACTGAGTTTATTTCCCCAAACTCCCTGACTCTCAAAGTGAGGACAGAGTCTTGCTCACATTGAGTAGAGAAGCAAACACCTTGTTACATAATAGGCGACATCAAAGTGTTTGTATTTTAATGCTGCTTATATCGTTCTAATGGCTGGGTTTTTAATAGAATTATTCTATGTCTGGCACCGCAGAAGCAGTAAATAATTCTGGAACATTCCCCCTCATTTATTCTTCTTAAAAAATCAATTTCTTATTTTAAAAAAAATCCAGTTTATCACACCAGGCATCCAACTGGGTGACTAAAAAAAAAAGTCTCTTTTATTTCACAGATCACAAACGGCTGTGAAGATTACTTAATGGCAGTGTTTGTAGGTGGAAGGACTCTGGTCCTGTTTATGAGTCATTTCAAGTATATTTGGCTGAGTTTCTAGGACAAAAATGTCACTTCTTTCAGTGGTGTAGATAGTGCAGGTTTTGCAAAATACAGCTTATTCAATGTAAATGCTATGTGAAGAATGAAGTTATTGTAAAGCATGAGGCTTTGGATAAAAATATATTTTACACACCACGTTCACTTTAGTCAAGGAGAAATGTTTTAGTTGAGATGACTTCATACTTTCCTGCTATTGCGGGACCTCTTTTACCTGATGCTCACACACACACAAACACAACATCTAGGGATCACACCCTGTAGCAAGCACACATAGCAGCTGTCCTACAAAGTCTGACCACAGATACGGCTCAGCCCACCTGCTGAGGGGACCAAAGATATCCACTCTGTTAATGCCCTTCACAGTGCCCTGCAGGGGTCAGCTGAGAAGAACTGAGCCGGCAATCCTGTTGTTAACTGTGCGAATATTAGTGTATTTTAAAAGCGGTGAGGTAGACTAGTCGTGAGAGTGTGCCTATGGGAAGCCTGCAGCCCTTCTGCACGGTGATCAGTAGTAAAAATCTCAGCTGGAAACAGGTGGGGAGGGAGCTCCCGTTATGAGCGTCCACATTGCACCAGACCATGGAGAGAGTGAGTCTGTTGTATCTTCTCAACAGCCTTCACCATACGCATCATTCTCTCCGTCCGACCAGCGAGGAAACCTAACTTCAGGGAGATCGTGTAGCTCGTCACCTAGGAAGTGGTAGACCGAATGTAGAAGGAAGATAGGTCCACCGCACGTGAGGTGGGTCCTCTTGTTAGGATCCTCCGTGCAAATTTTCTTCTGGTCCCTTCAGATCTTCCACCTAAATCCACTCTCGGTCGGCTCCTAGCTGACTTGTCCCCAACAGCTGACAGACTCATGAGACTCTTCAGAGTGATGTAAGTTCAGCCTCCAAGTCACAGACCTTCTGCTTCACATTCCCAGAGCATCTTCACCAGCAACGATACGGGGTGGGATCACAACCCAACACTCTTTACATTTATTTTTAAATTTGCCAACTTCAGCTCAAGCAAATGCTTCAGGAGCAAGGACTTTGATTATATCCCAAAGATATGCCCACTTCTGATCTCTCCTCTTTGGAGTCTTCCATCATTGCCTCCAGTACCTGGACAGACAGCGTGGGACAAAGGTCGGTTTACAGTTGTTTGTTTGAAAAATAATACGACTAATAAATAATAAGACAAGAATAAACACTGTGTTCCGTGTACTTCCAACTATAAACTGACTTTTCTCCCTTCCTGTGTAGGTATTTTGTGTACAACTCTGGTTTGAAAAGGTTTTGGTCAAGTATCAGAATCAAAGCATTATTTAAAATGTTATGTTCAACGACTTCATTTCAATGATACATATCCTTGTATGACGAGTGTGTGGCAGACATTAAAAAAACAACAACCAATATGGTCACTGCTCTCGAGAAAAGTTGCCATCTTTTGAGGGTATATCAATATGAAAATATAAAGGAATGAATACCCAATGCTGTGAAATTATACAGCATCATACTACCCCGGCTTGGGTGATCATGTGATGTCCCCGGGAGTGGAAGCCATCTGGGGACCAGGATGGAAAGTGGGCTTTCAAAGTAGGAACGTGGTCGACATTCTGGAGGAGAGGGAGGTAAGGTGTATCTGAGGCAGTTTAAAGAGAGGCTATGAGAGACTACCCAAGGTTTGAGGCTATCCAAGGTTTTGCAACTCAAAGTTAGGATTTTAATGTAATTTCTTAGAAATCTATAAGAAGTCTTTCATGAGTTTCACACAAGGGCAATCCCAAGAAACCTGGGATTGGCAGATGTCAGTGCAAAAAAAAAAAAAAAAAAGAGCCAGTTAGAAATTCATGCACATCTGGTTCAGCAGCGACGGTGGCCTAGGCGGTAGTGTTGGTAACACCTGGATAGGTATAAAAACATTTTGGACGTAGAACAAGATTAGTAACATGCTTCTTCAGTGAGAAACGAGAAACAGTGATGAAGAGCGATACTATGTTTGCTACAAGGAGTAATTCTAGAAGAGGAAATATTTTTTTTAGGGAAGAAAGTGTTCACGACGACATTTATTACCTTTAAGGACCTTGTGAACCACTTGAGTGATGAGTTCTGGAGCACAGTTAACCATACGTGTGCCAAAGACCACTGAGAGCCAGTCGGGATAAAAACAACCGCAAAACAAAGCAAACTGACCATCCAGGGACGCACCATAAAACATCAGTATATAAATTATTTTAAAAACATTTAAATTTAAAGAGAAAAAAAAAATCTGTATATATTAGTTTCAGTATACACACACACACACACACACACATATATAAATATATCCAGCGTGTGTATATATATGTGTGTGTGTATATATATATGTGTACGTAGATAGCACACTTAGAATACTATAGAGCTTGTGGATACATAGGTATAAATGTAATCATCTGTGGTCAATAAAATGTAGTGTTAGTGGTTGAAACCATTCTCTCCTATCAGATAAGAAAGCTCTTATTGTGCAGAAATAAAGTGCTGAGGATGAAGACTCACCACACCTACAGGCTGGAGCGGGACTGCTACCGCCACGTTGGAACAGAATCTGGCCGTGCCTGGCACTGAGCTGAAACATACCCCCCACACCCCTGGAGCCCAGCCTCCGATGTTTGCACAGGAAGACAGACACAAGCTACTCATTAAAGCTCCCTTTTGATTGGAGAAAAAACTTTTTAAAAGAGATGCTAAATGTCCTCTGGGATGGTGAGTGACAGATGGTAAGTCCCCCCTTAATGTTGTCACCGGCGTCCATGACTTCTGGCAAAACAACATAGAAAGAAAACAATTCTACCACAGGCTCTCTGATATATAAACAAGAGCCCAGTCTCTGCAGCACCTCATTAACATTAAAACCCAACACTGTTGAACACGATGGCATTATTCGAGGACCTGCTGTGCAAACTTTGATAAGGTCATATGGCAGCACGCCATGCATGACAATTAAAAATATGGAATGGACCTGACCTGTGGTGGCGCAGTGGATAAAGTGTCAACCTGGAAATACTGAGGTCGCCGGGTCGAAACCCTGGGCTTGCCTGGTCAAGCCATATATGGGAGTTGATGCTTCCAGCTCCTCCCCCCTTCTCTCTCTCTGTCTCTCTCTCCTTGCTCTCTCTCTCTCTCTCTGTCTCTCTCTCTCCCTCTCTCTCTCCTCTCTAAAAAAATGAATAAATAACATAAAATTTAAAAATATGGAATGGTTCCACACACAGCCATCTAGAAAATACCGAGACGTTATGATGTATCGATTCTTTTGAAAGCTCATTTCAGTAAGACGTGCCCAGTGTGATAGCACCCTGGGGAATTTTAATGGAAAATGCAGTGCTGTGCTGGACACACGTGCAGACACGAACTCACAGACACCGAGGTTGACGGTCACCTTCTTGAAAAGAAAGAAGCATCTGAGGGCAACTTGGGTAGTCCCTGTGTGATAGGTGTTCACGGAACATGGGATACAGTTATTTTATTTTTCTTTCTCTGCCTGTTTATCTATATCTTTATCAGGTCTTAAAAGAGCCACCAGTTTTCATTGTTGTTCATCCCCTGCAAAAATATCCCAGGGAGGTGGCCCTCTCCATCATGTTGCTCTCTACCACCGTCACCATCATCTGAAGCGACGTGATGGAACTTCACAGAACTCATCGCATCCCGGCATTCAGCATGGATCAGATGTGCTCTGTACGCTGCACCGTGAGCCCCGGGTGCCGGCCACATCACAGGGATTGAGAAATTAGATGTGCTGGGTGGGGGGAGGAGGGTTTGCAGGAACCAATGCTACTCTTCCTCTGTGTTCAGGGGACAACAAAGACCAGGATACAGCGTGTGACGGCAAACTTTCAGAGTCAGAAAAGCCAAGCATCCCCATTCAACTGAGTTTCTTCCTTTCTAGTCTTCTCATACCTGGTGAGAGAAAATCCTTGAAGAAAATCCCATTTCCTGAGAAAATTTGGATTTCAAAAATATTTTCAAAGACAGGTAAGTCATCTCAAAAGCCACATTTTATTTTATCTCTGATCTACCCTAAGTGGTCTTGTAAAATTTAGATTCTGAATCTGTAAAGATATATTATATATTCTTGGGTATCATGCAATGCAAATATAACCCAAGACTTTTTAAAATGAATAATCTGTCTGATCTTAAATGGAAAAACTGCTTGGTGCCACAACGTTGATGTCTATGAAATCTAAGTGGCCATGCACTGAATTCAACAACATTTGCATCACAGGGGTTCCTGAAGAAAAAGAGAAAGAACAAGGGATAGAGACTTTGTTCAATCATATCAAAGCTGAAAACTTCCCCAAATTAATTGAGGAAAAAGTCTCACAAGTTCAAGAAGCACAGAGAACTCCACTAAAGAGAAACCCAAAGAAATCTACACCAAGACACATCATAATTAAAATACCAAAGCTAAGTGATAAAGAGAAAATATTAAAAGCTGCTAGAGAAAAAAAGGCTATCACCTACAAAGGAGCCCCCATAAGGATGACATCTGACTTCTCAACAGAAACACTTGAGGCCAGAAGAAAATGGCAAGAAATATTCAAAGTAATGCAGAACAAGAGCCTACAACCAAGACTACTTTATCCAGGAAGGCTATTGTTTAAAATTGAAGGATAAATAAAAAGCTTCCCAGACAAGAAAAAAACTCAAGGAATTCACTACAACCAAACCAATGCTGCAGGAAAAGTTAAGGGACCTGTTGTAAACAGATCAAAGAGGGAAAAGAATATAGCAAAAGAGGAATACAGCTTTAAAGAATAAAATGGCAACAAACAACTATATATCAATAATAACCTTAAATGTAAATGGATTAAATGATCCAATCAAAAGACATAGGGTAGCTGCGTGGATAAGAAAACAGGACCCGTACATATGCTGTCTACAAGAGACACGCCTTAAAACAAAAGATGCACATAGACTGAAGGTAAAAGGATGGAAAAAACATTTCATGCTAATGGAAATGCAAAAAAAGCTGGGGTAGCAATACTTATATCAGACAAAATGGACTTTAAAACAAAGGCTATAGTAAAGAATAAAGAAGGCCACTACATAATGATAAAGGGAGTAATCCAACAGGAAGATATAACTATTATAAATATCTATGCACCTCATATAGGAGCACCCAAATATATAAAGCAGACTTTGATGGATATAAAGGGTGAGATCAACAGCAATACTATAATAGTAGGTGATTTCAATACCCCACTAACATCACTAGATAAATACTCAGGAAAGAAAATTAACAAAGAAACATCAGACTTAAAGGACATACTAGATCAACTTGATTTAATAGATATCTTCAGAACCTTTCACCCTAAAGCAGCAGAATATACATTCTTTTCAAGTGCTCATGGTACATTCTCTAGGATAGACCACATGTTAGGACACAAAAGCGGTGTCAACAAATTTAAGAAGATTGAAATCATATCGAGCACTTTCTCTAATCACAATGGCATGAAACTAGAAACCAACCACAACAGAAAAACTGAAAAATACTCAAACACATGGAAACTAAATAGCATGTTATTAAATAACAAATGGGTTAACAATGAGATCAAGGAAGAAACTTAAAAATTCCTAGAAACAAATGATAATGAGCATACAACAACTCAAAATTTATGAGACGCAGCAAAAGCAGTCCTGAGAGGGAATTTCATAGCATTACAGGCATTCCTTAAGAAGCTAGAAAAAGCTCAAATAAACAACTTGTCCCTTCATCTAAAGGAACTATAAAAAGAACAGCAAGTAAAGCCCAGAGGTGGTAGAAGGAAGAAAATAATAAAGATCAGAGCAGAAATAAATGACATAGAGGCTAAAGAAACAATACAGAGGATCAATGAAACCAGGAGCTGGTTCTTTGAAAAGGTAAACAAGATTGATGAACCTTTAACCAGACTCAGCAAGAAAAAAAAGAGAGAGGACTCAAATAAATAAAATTAGAAATCAGAGTGGTGAAATAACAAGTGACACAACAGAAATACAAAATATTTTAAGAAAATACTATGAAGAACTGTATGCCAAAAAACTAGACAACCTAGATGAAATGGACAAATTCCTTGAAATATATAATCTTTCAAAAATCAATCTGAAAGAATCAGAACACCTAAACAAACCAATTACAACAAATGAGATCGAAACAGTTATCAAAAACTCCCAAAATAGAAAAGTCCTGGGCCTGATGACTTCACAAGTGAATTCTACCAAATATTCAAAGAAGAACTAGCTCCTATCCTTCTCATGCTATTTCAAAAAAGTCAAGAGGAAGGAAGACTTCCAAGCTCCTTTTATGAGGCGAGCATAATTCTGATTCCAAAACCAGGTAAAGGCAACACAAAGAAAGAAAATTATAGGCAAATATCCCTGATGAATTTAGATGCTAAAATCCTCAACAAAATATTAGCAAACAGGATCCAGCAATACATGAAAAAAAATCATACACCATGATCAACTGGGATTTATTCTGGGGAGGCAAGGCTGGTACAATATTCTCAAATAAATCAATGTGATTCATCAGATAAACAAAAGGAAGGTGAAAAACCACATGATAATTTCAATAGATGCAGAAAAAGCATTTGATAAAATCCAGCACCCAATTATGATAAAAAATTTTAGCAAAGTGGGAATACACGAAACATACCTCAACATGATAAAAGCCATCTATGACAAACCCCATCATACTCAATGGGCAAAAATTAAAAGCAATCCCCTTAAGATCAGGAACAAGGCAGGGGTGCCCCTTTTCACCACTCTTATTCAACATAGTTCTGGAAGTCCTAGCCACAGCAATCAGACAAGAAGAAGAAATAAAAGGCATCCAAATTAGAAAAGAAGTAAAACTATCATTATTTGCAGATGATATAATATTGTATATAGAAAACCCTCAAGTTTCAGTCAAAAAACTACTGGACCTTATAAATGAATCAGCAAGATGGCAGGATATAAAATTAATACTCAGCAATCAGAGGCATTTTTATACACCAACAATGAACTGTCAGGAAGTGAAATTAAGGAAACAATCCCCTTCACTATTGCAACAAAAAATAATAATAAAGTACCTAGGAGTAAATTTAACCAAGGAGATTAAAGACTTTGTACTTGGAAAATTATAAAACATTGATAAAAAAAAATCAAGAAAGATACAAACAAGTGGAAGCATATACCATGCTCATGGCTAGGAAGAATAAACATCATTAAAATGTCTATGTTATCCAAGCAATTTATAAATTCAATGCAATACCAATTAAAATACCAATGACATACTTCAAAGATATAGAACACATATTCCAAAAATTTATATGGAACCAAAAAAGAACACAAATAGCCTCAGCAATCTTGGAAAGGAAGAATAAAGTGGGAGGTATCACACTTCCTGATATCAAGTTATATTATAAGGCCATTGTACTCAAAACAGCCTGGTACTGCCATAAGAACAGGCATATAGATCAATGGAACAGAACTGAGAACCCAGAAATAAACCCACACTTTTATGGACAACTGATATTTGACAAAGGCGATAAGAGCATACATTGGAGTAAAGACAGCCTCTTCAACAAATGGTGTTGGGAAAATTGGACAGCTACCTGCAAAATAAATGAAACTAGACCACCAACTTACACCATTCACAAAAATAAACTCAAAATGGATAAAAGACTTAAATGTAAGCCATGAAACCATAAGCATCTTAGAAGAAAACATAGACAGTAAGCTCTCTGACATCTCTCGTAGCAATATATTTGCCGATTTATCTCCATGAGTAAGTGAAATAAAAGACAGGACAAACAAATGGGACTATATCAAACTAAAAAGCTTTTGCACAGCTAAAGACAATAAGAAAAGAATAAAAAGACAAACTGCACAATGGGAGAACATATTCAACAATACGTCTGATAAGGGGTTAATAACCAAAATTTATAAAGAACACGTAAAACTCAACACCAGGAAGACAAACAATCCAATCAAAAAATAGGCAAAAGAAATGAATAGACACTTCTCCAAAGAGGACATACAGATGGCCAATAGGCGTATGAAAAAATGCTCAACATCACTAATCATTAGAGAAATGCAAATTAAAACCACAATGAGATATCACCTCACACCAGTCAGAATGGTGCTCATCAACAAAACAACACAGAGTAAGTGCTGGCGAGAATGTGGAGAAATGGGAACCCTCTTGCACTGCTGGTGGGAATGCAGACTGGTGCAGCCTCTGTGGAAAACAGTATGGAGATTCCTCAAAAAATTAAAAATCGAACTGCCTTTTGACCCAGCTATCCCACTTTTAGGAATATACCCCAAGAACACCATAGCACTGTTTGAAAAGAAGAAATGCACCCCCATGTTCATGGCAGCATTGTTCACAATAGCGAAGATCTGGAAACAGCCCAAGTGTCCGTCAGTGGATGAGTGGGTTAAAAAGCTTTGGTACATATATACTATGGAATACTACTTAGCCATAAGAAATGATGACATCGGATCATATACAATAACATGGATGGACCTTGATAACATTATACGGAGTGAAATAAGTAAATCAGAAAAAACTAAGAACTATATGATTCCATACATAGGTGGGACAGAAAAATGAGACTCAGAGACATGGACAAGAGTGTGGGGGTTATGGGGTGGGGGGAGAGGAGGGGAGGAAGGAGAGAGAGGGGATGGGGGGAGGGTAAGGGCACAAAGAAAACCAGATACAAGGTGACGGAAGACTATATGACTTTGGGTGATGGGAATGCAGCATAATCAAATGTCAAAATAACGTGGAGATGTTTTCTCTGAAAATATGTACCCTGATTTATCAATGTCACCCCATTAAAATTAATAATAATAATAAAATTAATAAAATTAAAAAATACATATTTTTTCAAAGACAGGTAAGTCATCTCTAAAGACGCATTTTATATTATCTCTGATCTACCCTAAGCGGTCTTGTAAAATTTAGGAGATTCTGAATCTGTAAAGATATATATTCTTGGGTATCACACAATGAAAATATAACCTAAGACTTTTTAAAATGAATTATCGGCGTGATCTTAAATGGAAAAACTGCTTGGAACCACAACGTTGATGTCTATGAAATCTAAATGGCCATGCACTGAATTCAATAAATTTGCACATAACTGTTTACTGAGCAACGTAGTGAAATCCATATAATATAATAAAGGATTTACAAATTTGTGTTCTAGATTATATTGTATGCATTCTCTATGAACTATTGGTGGCAGAAAAGAGATTTGTATTGTTGTGTATATTTTTTTAGAAAACAATTTGATCACAACAAATCATTTTTAAAGGATTTTTTTTCCCATTTTTACAAACCATAGCACCATGTCTGATAGGCTCGCTTGTACTTTATAGTAGTGCCTCTACCCTGTGGTGACAAGCAGAAGCAGGAAGGTCCCTCCAAGTGTCAGATGAGCCCCTGGGGCACCGTCACCCCAGCTGAGGAGCACCATCCTGGAGATGCGGCACACTGTCCCAATTCTGTCTTCACAGGATCTCCCCTGGTGGTTTCCGACCATTTTCATGAAAACACTGTCAAGTTCTTTCTTATTTTAGAGAGAAGGAGCGTTCTTTTCCGGGGGGAGACAGAAGAGGAGGAAGACCTTTAATGATTGATTTATTCCTTTAATGACTTCTAATTAAAGCATACAATTATTTAAATCCAATGTCGATTTTATATGGGCTCACTGCTCTGGGGTGTTTCTGGAGAAATTCATGAAACGGAATGGTCACACACATCTCTCTCTGACATCCAGACTCTGCACACCGTTTTAAATCATCAGTCATGCCCATAAATCACGGGGCATTTGCAAAACGTTTTTGAAATCAGAGATCACACAAATAAAAATCCTACGAGGCCAGGAGAACATATTAAGATTTCTCTTTTTATCACATTAAGCATCTGAGGTTTACTGAGTCCCATGATTTACCCAAGATCACAGTCAATGACAGTTAGTAAATAAACTCCATGAATATATTTATACAATGATTTTCATTCTAGACAAAAAAAAAAAAGGGTGGGAGGTGGAAGGGTTGTCTCTAGATGGTATCTCTATTATTTTGTTATCTTCTGTTTGTTCTTCAGAACTGACCCTCTCTGGGCCAGAGCAGACAGCCGGTCCGCAGTAAGATGACAGCCCGAGTCCAGTGTCTGAGGACCTAACCGGAAGGGGACCGCCGGGAGGCAGTTATCACACAGCGTCAGGTTCGTGCGTTGTAAGCTGGGTCAAGTGTTGGGAGGTCTGTGGGTTCCATGCTCGTGCTGGAGTGAACAGCCCCAGGAAAGGCGCCCCGAAAGAGGCGACGTCGAGTAAGCCGGGACTCAAGAGCAGGGGCCGGAACCCCCAGGAATGAAGGGGACCTGTGTGGGTCCCCACGGTCTTTGGTGACGATGACATAGGAGTGCCCTGCAGGAGCTGAGGCGCTAACACCCTTTGCCCTGGGCATGAGTGTGGTAGGTGGGGTCTGCAGTGACCCTCAGTGTTCCCTGCCCTCCACCCCCTAGGGACGTGAGCCGTGAATACCCCGGCAACAGCCCCCCCCCCCCTGCCCGTGATCCTGTGATGTTCTACCACACAGCGGACTTTAAAGGGAGATGCGGGGGGACGGTTACAAACCAAATCACCCTTTAAACCTAGGTGTAGAAGTCAGAAAGACATGAAACATCAGAGAGTTTGCCACAAAGGAGAGTCTTCATGTTGTGCACCATAAATGGCATAAAGCCTTTGTAGGTTCGAGGCTTAGCAAAAGGCTAAGTTCTCCCCCTTCCACCTCCATATTGGCTGTGATCCTGAGTATTTGCACCCACTTCACTTGCTTCCTTAAGAAGCAATTTATTGTACATGCCCTTCCTCTCACTCTTTGTTTGTTCAGATGTTGGTTGATTAAACTAATGCGTGTGTGTGTGGGGGGGGTTCCTGTTTATGCCTTGGGAGAGTTCCTGTTTTAGCCTTGGATGTGTAACTTTGTATCAAGGGCTTCCTTGATTTGCATATGGCTATATAATAAAGCCAACTGGGGATATGGGGCACTCGGATATTGCCATCAGCATTGAAGAGGCCTCCTGGTCCCATTTTTTCTTGATGAGTATGTTTCCTTAATTCCGCACTGTTATTAGGAGCCACGCTGGTCCGCGGCATCTTCAGAGTTGATGGCAACATCACAGCTCTTGGGTGGGCAGCAACCCTCTCACTGTGGCTGGACCCCTGGTGGCCGATGTGGGACCCCTGTTCCCAGAGCCCGAACTCTATGTTCATGAGGCTGCAGTCCCCACCCCCCATTCTTCAGTTCCCTACACGTACGGGCTCCAGGTGTTGTTGACGGCGGGTGTAATTTCTAACATCGAGAGACTCCTTTAGCATGTTACTCCAAGCACAGAGGTTGCTGGTTCGATCCCCAGTTGGGGCACACGGAGAAGCAGACTAATGTTCCTGTCTCCTTCTCTCTGGTCTTCTCTCTCTAAAGTCAGTAAATAAAAGTATTTGAAAAGAGAGACTCCTGTTTGCTCCATAGAAGGTGGTGTGAGCAAATGTCCATGAGCTATTCTCACCCAGGAGGATAACGGAAATTCAACTCAAGTGAAAAGTTAATAGGTCATTTTCTCCACTTAGAATCCTTAAGTATGTATGGCTCTCAGAAATGTGGTTTATAATAAGACACCTTCAAATTATTTTAAGATGGTCCTTGACATACAAAAATTTCCCTTTAATTCACTTAATATAATCATGACCTCCGAGGCCCAGAGGTAGGAGCAGTGTCTTCATTTGCACACGAGGACTCCGCCCTGTGAGGGGAGTGACCTGAAGTGACCGGTGGAGCTGGTGCTCTGGCCAGGGCTCAGACTCCGTCGCTGTTTTTCTATAAAACAGTGGATTCAGAAGGTATTTGGGTGAGTCTGTAAATTGTGCAAATTCTCTCTTATTTCTTATCTGATCTCTTTTTGTTTTTTTAGTGTAAGTTCAACTTGACCTTGGTGCAGGAAATGCAGCTGAGAATGTGCTCCTTGTGTGTACTCAGAACACAGTGCAGAGAAGTCACTGGACCGAGTGTGGAAAGATCCGCTTGTGTAACATTGTACTATTTCCCCAGTGACACGTTAGGAACTATACATCAACGCTGCATTAAAAGAAGTTGTGACTGATTAAAAATGTAAGATCAGCGACTGCAGAAGCAAGCACACTGTCCTAGGAATTTCACTCATTGTAGATGTTTTAAAAAAAAAAACACTCATGCAAGGTTATTTCGCATTTTAAACAGAAAAGTTTAAATAAGAAAGGTGCTTGGTTCATCGCAGTATTCACAGTGGCCAAGACATGGAAACAACCGGAGTGTCCCTCAATAGAGGACTGGACAGAGAAGATGTGTTACATATACACAATGGAATACTACTCAGCCTTAAGAAATGATGATATAGTGTCATTTACAACAAGATGAATGGACCCTGATAACATTATACCGAGTGAAATAAGTAAATCAGAAAAAGCTAAGAACGGTATGATTTCACACAAAGGGGGGATATAGAACTGAGACTCACGGACATCAAGAAAAGTGAAGTGGTGACCAGGGGGAGGGGGACGTGGGAGGAAGGGTGTAAAGAGGGACAAACATAAGGTGACAGAAAATGATTTGACTTTGGGTGATAGGTACACAACACAATCAACAGTTCAAATGCTATGGAGATGTTGACCTGAAACCTGTGTGTTCTTATGGAGGAATGTCACCCCATTAAATTTCATCTCTAAATAAAAAAATAAATATAAAAAAGAAGATGTTTGGCTTCTGGAAGAAATGAGAAACACAGTCAATAAATATGACTGATTAGTACTTATGGTGTTGCCTAATGCCTAGATGGTCCAACAATGTCTATCTGTTGAGTGATTTGAAGAGTTTGTAGAGGTAAAAAATCATCAAGAAAATTATCAACTTAATATCATGCTAAAAGAAATACGATATTGGAAGAAAATTTAAGAAATTCCATTGAAATCTTTCTTTCTTTTTTTTTACAGAGACAGAGAGAGTCAGAGAGATGGACAGACAGGGACAGGCAGACAGGAACGGAGAGAGATGAGAAGCATCAATCATCAGTGTTTCGTTGCAACACCTTAGTTGTTTATTGATTGCTTTCTCATATGTGCCCTGACTGAGGGGCTACAGCAGACTGAGTGACCCCTTGTGCAAACCAGTGACCTTGGGTCCAAGCTGGTGAGCTTTGCTCAAACCAGATGAGCCCGCGTTCAAGCTGGCGACCCCGGGGTCTGGAACCTGGGTCCTCCGCATTCCAGTCCAACACTCCATTCACTGCACCACTGCCCAGTCAGGCGATATCTGTCTTACCGTTAACATCACTTACTTGTCATTGACTTTCTTTTCAAACTTCTTTATGTAAAGTGATTACTTAAGTTCTAGCTCTCTTTTCATGACGCTCAGTGTCTGGTGTGAACCCTGCCCTCGCTCACAGATGCGCTTGGGTTCTGAAAGCAAAGAGTGATTTCCTGCCGGGTAACGCACATACACCTGTCACCTGTTGAGCCTGCTCTTGACCAGATCAGTGGAAAGTCACAGGTCTTAGCAGTATCTCTTCTACCGACTTTTATGACTTTTACTGCAGCGATGACTCCACTCCTGAGACAGGAGCTTATTTCATTGTAGAGCCAAGTCAATGTGATGCAGATGAAAGGGTTTTCACTCCGAAGGTGATATAAATAAAGTTTAGGCTGCAGACTTCAAAACAGCCCTGTCCTACTGAGATCAGCTGAGCGTGCCTGCCGGGTGATTTGCTGGGGGCGTCTCTGCCCGGTTCTCTGGTGGCTGCCCGGGAACAGAAGTGGAGGAGGCTGTGAGTGTCCAGTGGGCCCCACGGCGTTCACATCCACCAGCTGCACCACGAGCCCTCGTTCAGGGGCAGCAGCAACAGCCCCGCCCATGCAGACGACTGCAGCCCTGCAAGGACGTGCCACGCGTGTGACCAGAACCGAGAGCAGGACAGGGAACCTTTCCGGCCGCCCGCACAGGAGGACACACACACCTCAGGGGGCTTGAGCTGGCCCCTCAGTGGTCAAGACGGTGCACACCACGTCACTGGGGAAGCCTGGCCCTCAGTGGTCAAGACGGTGCACACCACGTCACTGGGGAAGCCTGGCCCTCAGTGGTCAAGACGGTGCACACCACGTCACTGGGGAAGCCTGGCCCTCAGTGGTCAAGACGGTGCACACCACGTCACTGGGGAAGCCTGCCCCTCAGTGGTCAAGACGGTGCACACCACGTCATTGAGGAAGCCTGGCCCTCAGTGGTCAAGACAGTGCACATCACGTCACTGGGGAAGCCTGGCCCTCAGTGGTCAAGATGGTGCACACCACGTCACTGGGGAAGCCTGGCCCTCAGTGGTCAAGACGGTGCACACCACGTCACTGGGGAAGCCTGGCCCTCAGTGGTCAAGACGGTGCACACCACGTCATTGAGGAAGCCTGGCCCCTCAGTGGTCAAGACGGTGCACACCACGTCACTGAGGAAGCCTGGCCCTCAGTGGTCAAGACGGTGCACACCACGTCATTGAGGAAGCCTGGCCCTCAGTGGTCAAGACGGTGCACACCACGTCACTGAGGAAGCCTGGCCCTCAGTGGTCAAGACGGTGCACACCACGTCACTGGGGAAGCCTGGCCCTCAGTGGTCAAGATGGTGCACACCACGTCACTGGGGAAGCCAGCTGGGGTATCCCCCGAGGCCCCAGGAGAGAAGAGCATTCCCGGTGGAACGTTCTGGACCATGGTCTTCCTGAAAGTGGACCTTGCCTCTCTAGTGCAGCAACCCAGGTAGTGTGTTGAAGGGACCCAGGGGAAGAGCTGCCAGCCACGACCCCCCCCCCCACACACACACACAAGGAAGCTGGGTAAAGTCTAGCCCCCTGACAGCAGTGTGGCAGGCCTGCCTCAGGGCACCGTTTGCAAGCCACTT
The DNA here is from genome assembly GCF_036850995.1 of Saccopteryx leptura. Taxonomy (NCBI): domain Eukaryota; kingdom Metazoa; phylum Chordata; class Mammalia; order Chiroptera; family Emballonuridae; genus Saccopteryx; species Saccopteryx leptura. The sequence continues at coordinate 1,335,467 of NC_089506.1, read as the reverse complement.
GGAAGAACTGACCAGCCATGGCCTCGCGTGGCTTGGGCTGCAATGCTGAGGACCACTAGATGGCACACTGTCCACACGCGGGACGCCCTCGGCCGTATCTCCATGGCTTCGTCATCAATGTAGACAGATGACCCGTGGACGGAGGAGAAGATGGAACCATTTGTAAGCACACAGCTCATTTTCCCTGGGCACCTAGCAGGGGTCATCAAACTTTTTATAAAAACCGCCCACTTTTGCAGTGCTGGTCAACCTGGTCCCTACCGTGCAACCAAACAGCGCCGCGATTGGCCCACCATGAAAGCTGGAACGCCCCCTAGTGGGCGGTAGGGACCAGGTCTACCAGCACTGCCAAAGTGGGCGGTTTTTATAAAAAGTTTGACGACCCCTGCGCGGAACTCACCATGTCAGAACTGGCCGAGGGACACAAAATTCTTCCCGTCTGTCAGTTTTCCTGGCCGCATACCAGTTCTGAGAGGTTCAGAGGCAGCTTCTCTCTGCGAGGGAGCATTCATTCCCTGGGATGTTAGCCTGCTTTTCTCTGAGAAACCAGCAAACCCAGTATGTCCCCTAACCGCCTTCCGGGGATGTGGTCCCAGGGGACAAGTCCATCGTCTGTGGTTCTGATCTTGCGCTGTCTTCCCTGGGGACGCAGTCGGGCCAGAGCCGCTTTTCCAGGCTGGTCCCTGGTTCTCCATCTACACTGGGCCCCTGACAGTGGGCTCCACACAGGCCTCTCCTGGGGCCCCTGGGAACTTTCCAACTGGGAAATCCTAGATCTGCTCAGAAACCAAAACTTCCAACCATATCTATTTCTAATTGAGTTCTGTAGATAAATTGATAAATGCCTTAGTTTCCCATCTGAAGAAAAAAGAAGTTCTAGATTAAGTTACTGAAGAACAACTATCTTGAAAATGGTCTTTTGAAGATAATTTCTAAATGGAGAAATATGGTTTTTTTTTAAATGCGGTATCTTCCCAAGGTCTTTTCATAATTAGAATTTATCAAATGTATAAAATAATTGATTGGCTAAAAAAAAATCATAATAAATTTAAATAGCTGCATATATTTATGTATTATAAATTTATATATAATTAAATATAGGTATATAGGTATATTTAATTATGAGCTATATTTTAATTATATGAAATAAGAAAAATTGAAAAATACATAGCACACTTAAACCCAAAGTTACACACCAATTTCCTCTCACAATTACTCTACTCTTCACACATTTTTTCTCGTTCATATATATTCTTTACTCAGGATCATGAATGTCTACTTTAAACTATTTAATTTAGCCTTAGCCAGTTTGCTCAGTGGTAGAGCATCGGCCCAATGTGTGGAGGTCCTGGATTTGATTCCCATTTAGGACACACAGAAAAAACACCCATCTGCTTCTCCACTCTTCTCCCTCTCACTTCTCTCTCTTTCTCTCTTCCCCTCCTGCAGCCAAGGCTCCATTGGAGCAAATTAGCCCTGGGCTCTGAGGACGGCTCCATGGCCTCTGCCTCAGGCACTAAGAAGAGCACAGTTGCTTAGCAACAGAGCAACTGCCCCAGATAGGCAGAGCATTGCCCCCTAGTGGGCTTGCTGGGTGGATCCCAGTCGGGGTATATGTGGGAGTCTGCCTTTCTGCCTTCTTTCCTCTCACTGAATTGAAACAAACGCTATTTAATTTAACATTTTTCCAGTGTTGAATAATATCAATGGTTTTCTTTTTGAAAATATCCCTTTGATTTTCATGTGAAACTAAATCACACTTCTCATTACAGCCTACCTCCCAAACGTGAACGTAGTTCCCGCATGATTGGCCCGTCACGATGAACGTGCTGCCGATGAGATAGGAGTGTCCCTGCACAGCTTTGAACTGTATTCTCAAAGTGAGCTTCCTCTGTGTCTGTGTGTGTGACCCTATTTCTAAAACACAAGAGCCAACAGCAAGGGGCACGGTCTCTCTCCTCCAGCCCCCCGGCATTCTGTGTCCTCCCTTCCCCAGCACCCGTCCTGTGTTCTCCTGATCAAGCGTGTGACGGCCAGGCCCCCACGGGGGACGTGCTGTATCGCTGGGAGCACACAATGGGCAGGGCAGACGCTGGGACCGCAGGGGTGGCACTGGAAGGGTCATTGTCACCCTGGAACTGGACGCTGGGACCGCAGGGGTGCAACTGAAAGGGTCATTGTCACCCTGGAACTGGACGCTGGGACTGCAGGGGTGGAACTGAAAGGGTCATTGTCACCCTGGAACTGGGAAATCAACATCACGTCTGCACCAGAGGCTCATACCCGGTCACCTCACGGTCATTCGTGTCTCTCGCATCCAGACATGGGTGTGCGGGCGAGCACTCTTGGGGGATTCACAGTCTGCCATAAACCTGCTTTACAACATTTTTACTGTAAGAAAAAAAGAAGCATTTTGGAGTATTGTACGACTTTTAGTGGCTTTTTTTTTTCTTTCTGAAGTTGGAAATGGGGAGGCAGTCAGACAGACTCCTGCATGCGCCTGACTGGGATCCACCCGGCATGTCCACCAGGGAGTGATGCTCTGCCCATCTGGGGTGTTGCTCCATTGCAACCAGAGCCATTCTAGCGCCTGACGCAGAGGCCACAGAGCCATCCTCAGCGCCCGGGCAAACTTTGCTCCAATGGAGCCTTGGCTGCAGGAGGGGAAGAGAGAGACAGAGAGGAAGGAGAGGGGGAAGGGTGGAGAAGCAGATGGGCACTTCTCCTGTGTGCCCTGGCCGGGAACTGAACCTGGGACTTCCACACACCAGGCCGATGCTCTACCACTGAGCCAACCAGCCAGGGCTGAACTCAAGTTTTATTCATCATAAAATTCATACAGCTCCTCATCACTGTCAAAACTCCCATCTATTGGCTTGTCCTCATCTGTGTCTGATGACGAATCACTGTCTTCAACAGTGAGCACAAAAACAAGTGCCAAAAAGCAGGAAATGCAAGTAAAAAAAATCTACAACCACTGTATAAGATGCGCCCAGTTTTTAGACCCCAATTTTTTTGAAAAAAAAAAGTACGTCTTATTCCTGGGGACATACAGTATTTTGTAGAGCTATTCTGGATTCCCTGGGAATGAGAAGGGCTGGTAGTGGTGTCCCGTCTTATTCCTGGGGACATACAGTATTTTGTAGAGCTATTCTGGATTCCCTGGGAATGAGAAGGGCTGGTAGTGGTGTCCCGTCTTATTCCTGGGGACATACAGTATTTTGTAGAGCTATTCTGGATTCCCTGGGAATGAGAAGGGCTGGTAGTGGTGAAACTTCCTTCTCCTGTCACAGGAGGGAGCCCCTGTCCCCCCCAACCCAGCTGCTCCAGGTGACTCCTCCCCCCACTCCCCCGTTAAGGGGAGGCATGAGAATTATTTTATCAGCAGTCAGAAAGGAAAATGGGCTCTGACCCTTTGTTACAATAGCCCATGGTTTGTTACAACTCTGTGTTTGAGTTCCTAGAAGTTACGTGGCTTTCAACTACATTAATTTGAATTGTAACCAGACAATTTTATCCAAGTCTTCTGGCTATTAAAGACTTCCACTGTGGCCTATGTGTGGTCAACTCCAGTCAGAGGTCCAGGGTCCTTTAAAATAACACATTCATTTCCAGTCATTCAATGACAAACGGGATGTTTTCAGCATAAATACTGAACCTAACTCCTCTTCCTTCAACAGTACAAGAAATTAAAAGTAAACTAATTATTTTTTATCTCCTCATTGTCATCAACCATTATACTTTTCTGGTATTACAGTTTTATCTAGTATTCGTTTATTTTTTGTAGGTTTATTAATATATAAGTTGACATAATAACATTATGTAAAAATCTTTCAAAATATTTTCATTTCCTGCCTTTTTAAGAAGTATACAGTTAAGTTTACTAATTATTTTTATTAATTTCATTATTTCTTTGCTCAAAAATACTTCTTATACCATACTATTTACTACTGGGTTTGAGCTCCTTGTGGTTAAACTTGATCATTCATTAGCTCTTCCAATGGCATTTATGCATAATAAAAATTTTGAGTCCTCATGCAACTAGTTTAGGATAAGAAATGCGTTCTTCCCGAAGAGATCTGCCTAAGGGAGAGCCAGCAAATGTTGTGAACAAACAATGGAGTCCGTCTCACTGTTTCTATGGTATATATGTTTTGATGAGAAGTCTGGTGTTAGTCTAATTTCTCGTGTTTTTAATGTTTGGGTTTGTGTGCAGGCTGTGGAAATTTGTCCTTTGCGGTACTCAGTGACATCAATATAACGATTCTCAAAGTGAACTTATTGGCTTGTTTATCTGGTTTTGAAATCTGTATAACTTTCGATATGAAAACTTACTTCCTTTTCCCATTTCTGAACAATCGCCATACAGCGTATCTTTAAATGTCGCCTTTCCTCAAATAGTTCTAGAATTTGTATGAAATACAGGCTGGATATTTTTGTTTTATCTTTTCTAAATCTTCATATGAGTTTCTGTATGTTTCGCCATCTGCATTTATTGATATATTTATTCTTTCCTATCTTAGAAATTGCGAATGCTTTCTGATAGCAACTTCTAGTTCAGACTTTAAACCATTTATCAAGTTATTAATTTCAATGATTCTATTTCCCATCCTCAAAACAGTCTCTCCTATTTTCCAATTAATTCTTCAAAGTACTTTGATCTTGCCTTAGTGTTTGTTTGTTAAAACCTTGTTTGAACATTTAAAGGTGTTTATTTTGTTTTCTCAGTCATAATTTTGTTTTTGTTTCCTGCCAGTGATCATATGTATTTCAGCCTTCTTCATGGGGGGTTTCTATTCTTGCCTGGTTGTTCATCTATAAAGGGCTCGCCCCGTCCTGCGCCTGCAGCCCTGGAAGCTGACGGTGGGGGCCCTGTGACCCCCACTCTGCCTCCACAGGGGACAGCAGCAGGTACCGGGAACTCTGAGCTATCGAGGAGACTGTGTTTCCCCTCCCTGACCTGGGCATTCGGCAGCGTGAACTTAGTTTTCAGAACCTCGCAGAAACAGTTTTTCCTGTATTTCCCACTCACCAGAGAGACAGCCGGGGAGAACAAGGTAATTCTTGTCTCCACGTGGAGGGGACTGCAGGGGCTCCCCCAGTGACAGAGGCACCGTCCAGACCCTGCCCATCGGGGGACCTCAGAGGCGGCCCCAGTGACAGAGGCACCGTCCAGACCCTGCCCATCGGGATGACCTCAGAGGTGGCACCAGTGACAGAGGCACCATCCAGACCCTGCCCATCGGGGGACCTCAGAGGCTCCCCAGTGATAGAGGCACCATCCAGACCCTGCCCATCGGGGGACCTCAGGGGCTCCCCCAGTGACAGAGGCACCGTCCACACCCTGCCCATCGGGGGACCTCAGGGGCTCCCCAGTGACAGAGGCACCGTCCACACCCTGCCCATCGGGGGACCTCAGGGGCTCCCCCAGTGACAGAGGCACCGTCCAGACCCTGCCCATCGGGATGACCTCAGAGGTGGCACCAGTGACAGAGGCACCGTCCACACCCTGCCCATCAGGGGACCTCAGGGGCTCCCCCAGTGATAGAGGCACCATCCAGACCCTGCCCATCGGGGGACCTCAGGGGCTCCCCAGTGATAGAGGCACCATCCGGACCCTGCCCATCGGGGGACCTCAGGGGCTCCCCAGTGACAGAGGCACCATCCGGACCCTGCCCATCGGGATGACCTCAGGGGCTCCCCCAGTGACAGAGGCACCGTCCAGACCCTGCCCATCGGGGGACCTCAGAGGCGGCCCCAGTGACAGAGGCACCGTCCAGACCCTGCCCATCGGGGGACCTCAGGGGCTCCCCCAGTGACAGAGGCACCGTCCAGACCCTGCCCATCGGGGGACCTCAGAGGCTCCCCAGTGACAGAGGCACCGTCCAGATCCTGCCCATCGGGGGACCTCAGGGGCTCCCCCAGTGACAGAGGCACCGTCCAGATCCTGCCCATCAGAGGACCTCAGGGGCTCCCCCAGTGACAGAGGCACCGTCCACACCCTGCCCATCAGGGGACCTCAGGGGCTCCCCCAGTGACAGAGGCACCGTCCAGACCCTGCCCATCGGGGGACCTCAGGGTCTCCCCCAGTGACAGAGGTACCGTCCAGACCCTGCCCATCGGGGGACCTCAGGGGCTCCCCCAGTGATAGAGGCACCGTCCAGACCCTGCCCATCGGGGGACCTCAGGGGCTCCCCCAGTGACAGAGGCACCGTCCAGACCCTGCCCATCGGGGGACCTCAGGGGCTCCCCCAGTGACAGAGGTACCGTCCAGACCCTGCCCATCGGGGGACCTCAGGGGCTCCCCCAGTGACAGAGGCACCGTCCAGACCCTGCCCATCGGGGGACCTCAGGGGCTCCCCCAGTGACAGAGGCACCGTCCAGACCCTGCCCATCGGGGGACCTCAGAGGCGGCCCCAGTGACAGAGGCACCGTCCAGACCCTGCCCATCGGGGGACCTCAGGGGCTCCCCCAGTGACAGAGGTACCGTCCAGACCCTGCCCATCGGGGGACCTCAGGGGCTCCCCCAGTGACAGAGGCACCGTCCAGACCCTGCCCATCGGGGGACCTCAGAGGCTCCCCAGTGATAGAGGCACCATCCACACCCTGCCCATCAGGGGACCTCAGGGCCTCCCCCAGTGATAGAGGCACCATCCAGACCCTGCCCATCGGGGGACCTCAGAGGCTCCCCAGTGACAGAGGCACCGTCCAGACCCTGCCCATCGGGGGACCTCAGAGGCGGCCCCAGTGACAGAGGCACCGTCCAGACCCTGCCCATCGGGGGACCTCAGAGGCGGCCCCAGTGACAGAGGCACCGTCCAGACCCTGCCCATCGGGGGACCTCAGGGGCTCCCCCAGTGACAGAGGCACCGTCCAGACCCTGCCCATCGGGGGACCTCAGAGGCGGCCCCAGTGCCAGGCAGACAGCAGGCACACACCTTCGGATCTCCTGCAGGCTCTGGTGTGAGAACCGCTCCCTCTGGTTCCCAGCCATGGACATATCCGTGTTTGGACGTCACAGTCTCGACTTAGAAACATCTACATTTTTATTCCGTTTTCTCAAGCAAGTGGAGAAAGGATTCCTTATGGTCTCAGTCTACCGTTTCAGGAGGACACCCCCTCCCCCCAAATCGGGAAGCTTACTCACTTGCTCTTAACACTCATTCCACACCTAAGCCCAGGTCGCCCCCGCGCACCTCACGGTGAAGAGCTCGGCTCCCTCTCTTCCTCCAGAGCCCTTCCTGTGCCTGGGACCCGGGCCTCCTTCCGGACAGGGTGTCCTGTGGTCTCTCCAATCTGCTGACTCGACCCTCCCTCTTCTGTTAGGGTTTGAGTCCCGTAAATTTTGGTCACTTGGCTGAATGTTGCCTGACTTATCTTTTAATTTTTTTTTCTTTTTTTGTATTTTTCTGAAGCTGGAAACAGGGAGACAGTCAGACAGACTCTCGCATGCACCCGACCGGGATCCACCCGGCTTGCCCACCAGGGGGCAATGCTCTGCCCATCCGGGGCGTTGCTCTGCTGCGAACAGAGCCACTCTAGCACCTGAGGCAGAGGCCATGGAGCCATCCTCAGTGCCCGGGCCATCTTTGTTCCAATGGAGCCTTGGCTGTGGGAGGGGAAGAGAGAGACAGAGAGGAAGGAGAAGGGGAGGGGTGGAGAAGCAGATAGACGCCTCTCCTGTGTGCCCTGGCCAGGAATCGAACCCGGGACTCCTGCACACCAGGCTGATGCTCTACCACTGAGCCAACTGGCCAGGGCCTTATCTTTTAAATTGATGTCAATTCATGTTGCATCAACAAGTCATACAATTACAGCAAAATACAACCGGTATCAGGGGATAGTGTTTGCAAATACAATAAAGCCTTCTTCACAGCTTAAAATAGAAACGGAAGTCAGGTTAATAAATGATTAGCAGGTGTTGAAGTTACCTTATATAATACATTTTCTTGAAAGAGGGTTTCTCTGGTGGAAACACAAGAGTTTCCACCATTGAAAGTTCCATCCTAAAATATCCATCTTTCGCTTTTTTAGAAATTGAGTTTGATTTTCTGTTTAAAATATATATATCACAGTAAAAATGGTTCACTTCCTGTCACTTTCATATCATTTTAATGCAATTTATTTCAAAGCGAAATATCATCCCCTGTCCGTAATACATAATAAACACCTAATCAAATTTAATAAAAATGCCTTATTCCCTACCACCATGTGCTAATTGCCTATTTACCTGGCATGACCACTACGTCATTTTTTTTCTTTTCTTTTTTTTTTGCATATTTATATGGCTGATACTTGTTGGGACCTGCTCATTTATAGGTCCAAATGAAAAACTCAAGAACGAGCTGACAGAAATTCGATTTTAGTTTAAAATAGTTCAAACCGGGCTTATATATTATCAGAGCAGTAAAGATTGCAAAGTGAGGTCTCAAACTTCTGTGACCTACAGAATGCCTCATGCCGACACATGAATCATGCATAACAGGGTTTAGAGGAAAGCCTTTACACATCAAACACTTGAATAGGTTTTAATAAAATCGCAGCAGGTGCACAGTGATTGTGAGAGAGAAAAAAAGTAATATATTTTATAGAGACTTATATGTATATATATACTTGGTTAATAAAACTATCCAGGTTTCAAGGGTACGTGTCTGATACATGATCTGCGTATTGCATTGTGTGCCCACCACCCAAAATCAGATCTCCTCCGGTCACCTTGAACACCCTTTAATTAATTGGACGGGCAGGGGCTTCGAAGGCAGGATATGATACTTCCCTCATGGGAAACACCCACCATCACCTACTGGGAGAGACGGAAGGTGTGACAATGCGCCTTCCACTTTGGCGGTACTATTTCTACACGCCACAACGGTCTGACAAGCGTGGTGAGAAGTCACACCTGTCCAGTGCGGACCTCCGATAAAGTCGGGCCTTGCCCCTCGACAGGCATGGTTTTCTTCCTCACTGTGTTACTTAGAGTATAACCAGGAAGGAAGGAAGTCACTTGGCCTTAGAATGCCTCAGGGACAGTTCATCTGCCAAAGGACTCGTCTGTCCAAACCTTGCGTTTCCTCCCCACACTCCCGTGACCACCTCCGTACTCCAGTCAGAGCTCCCATGAATGAGGCGAACCCTCAACTCTGAGACACGGATGGATCGTCACGCAGGGACACGCGGTGGCTAGCCTCAGAAACTCCCAGCGGAGATCTAACCATGCCCACCACCTCGCCCTGCGCTGGGCGCCTCCTCCAGGGTGGCACCCCTGACGACTTGGACAAGTCTCACAATTTCAGGACTGGGCCCCGGGTTCTACGTGACCCCACCTGAGGAACAGACACACATAGTCCCTTACAGACCCTTGTCTTGTGAGTCGTGTGACACAGGCTGCCTTGAAGCTCACTGAGGCTTAAGCAGGAAAAGTAAACTGACCCCCTTAGCCAGGTATCGCCCGTGACTGGCTCAAAGCAGTTTTCAGCCTGTAAGTTAGGTCTTTGAGATACAATGTTTTACAAGATAGATCTGAACCGCAGCCTCCAGGTGATCACAGGGATCTGACAGGCACACAGATACACCAAGGACCACGGCGATGGCACCCTCGCACATGTGACGGAGGACTTTGTGAGGGGGGCTGGCGCGATTCAGGTCCGGGTGAAAGTTAGAACGAATTTGAAATCTGAAACATATGCATCCTGAAAACAACCTCGTTCTCTGCTCCCGCGGTAAACAGTGATGAGACTTGGCATGAGTTCTTGTCTCTGTTGAGTGTGATCCCTGTGTTTGTGTTACAGAATAACCCCACGGAGGCCAATCAAAATGAACTTGGCTGCTTTCTCCACAAAGGATTTCATCCAGGACGATCATTTTCATGCAGAAAATTGAAAAAGCAAAAAACTAACAGATCCTATGAAGAGCTGGCTCTCCATCCAGCCTGGGAACGTCCAGATGGACGGAAGACACAATCTGAACCCAGAGTTCCTGGGGCCGTCTCGTCCCGGACTGGACGTCCGATTGTCTGTCTCTACGTTTCGCCCGGCAGGCTGCCTTACAGGAATGTGCTCTCACGGCGACACAGGTGGAGGCCACATGTGGGGACTCCATTCCTCAGATCCATGTGTCCCTGGAGACGCCAGCCCTGTTCCCAGCTCGGACAAGTTACATTTACTGTCAGATTTTTCACCCCCCCCCCCCGAAAAAATCACCGTGCGCCCTGGCTGTTCATCAAGGGTGACACTGGACCAGAAAGCTCCCCAGGACTTGGGAGAAAACAAGAGCAATGATACGACTCCCGAGTTTCATTTCGTGCAAAATGCTTGCATTTCTCTGAGAGCCCATGCCTGCAATTTACCAACCACTTTAAACCACTCCAAAACCTTCTGGCTCATAAAATGCGCCCACAATTGATTCCCACACTCACCTGCCCTCTGCTGCCATCCCAGACGCTCCCTCCCGCCAGGGTTTAGGGGGGGGGGGGTCTCATCAGTTGGCAGCATCGTCTGCCTGCTGTTTCCTGGGGTGTCTTCTCATCTCCCTGCTGCTCAGGGGCGCCGAAACCCTCTGGACAAGGTCCATGCCGTGGTCTGATGCGATTTTCTTTTTGAAATTTACACATTGTGTGGGTCTGCGAAAACAAGACAAAGATTCACATGTACTGATGTTATTTTTTTCTTCTTCTTCTTAAATTGGGAACAAAACATGCATTACCTAGAACACAAAAGAGCGCTTTTTTTTTTTTTTTTGGTCTCTTCTGATGCAAATTCCACGTAAGGCTGGCCTGAAATACAGATGGTTGTGTTGGTATCACCCCGGTGGACATGGTTCTCTCTGTGGATTCCGTAACTGAGATCCAGGGAGTTCACGGGGCGGGGGAGGGGGGTGGTGACGTTCTGTACAGAGATGCAGGCTAAGTCCTAAGGTGACCTATGTACACATCAGAGACACTGGCTTTGTCCAGAGTTATGGACAACCCATGTTCTCTCTCAGAGACGCAGAGACTGAGCCCATTTTCCATGATGACAATTATGGGTATCACACATCAAGAATATACTTTTTGTGCTAAGGGCTTTTTTTTTTTTTTTTTTTTAATGTTGTGCATTTAAATCAAGATCGCATGTAACAGATGTAAGCGCTGTTCGAGTGCCCGGGATGTTTTAAGCATCCAGTAAGTGTTTGATGTTTCCATTAGTGTAATGGATGGTATTGCTCGGTCCTCACAAGAGCCCGGTGAAGCACGACTTTGACGCCTCTGTTTCAGGGATGGAGGAGGAGGGCTGGGTGTCCCCGTGGGTGACGTGACCATGGGGGAGGGGGAGACGGTGCAGAGCCACAGAGCGGGCTCAGCTGGTGCTGCCGGGAGCTGAACGGGAGCCCAGGAGGGGCCGGGTGAGGAGAGGGGCAGCCCCCCTCTCTGTCCCTGCTCCCTGCCTCCCTGCCCACCGAGGTCAGCTCCTCTGCCCAGAGCTCCCAGCTCTTGTCCCCAGAAGAGCCCATGCTTCCCTTTTCCTTGTTTTCTTGTGTTTTCCCCTTTCTCTCTCCCTTCTCCTTCGTGTTAGAGTTCCCAGGAGTCAGCAAGCACACAGTAAGGACTTGAAAACAAAAATCTAAATTAGCTTTACTGAAAATTATGAGGGGCTGGCATTCTCAGTTGTCCCCGGTCCCCCCCAGATCACAGGGTCACGTGCCTCCGAGGGTATAACCACAGCTCAGGAAGCATCTGGGCTGAGGGCTCCACAATGTCCCAGGATGGGAAGGTGGGGACACTGGGACACTGCGGCATCTTTGGACCAAAACGACCTAACCCTCCCTGGTCCTGCTGTCTCCGAGACACACGTTGGGGGTCACTGACTGTTAACGGTATGTGGCTGTAGTATATTTGGAAAGACTTCATCAATAAGCCAGTTCTTGTGCAAAGTGACCATAAAAAAAAAAAGGAGACAGAAGTGTTCATCATGTTTCCTTTCTTCTCACAGGAATCTGAGGGAGGCGATTACCAGCAAAGAGAGTTTCCTCCTACCACCGAAATGCAATGGCTTAGTCAGAGCGATAGATAACTGGTCTGTTTCTGTGTGTGAAATGCTCAGAAAATTTAAAGGCGGGTAGTTTTGAAAATTTCATATTGAACTACTGCCAATCAATCTGAGGAATAGATTTCATTAGGTGATGCAAGAATGAGATAAATGATAACAATAGAATATCATTGTAGCATTCAGTTAACTGAGACGAGAAATTAACTCAGTATAAAAGAAAGGTGACTCATTAAAAATAACGCTTTCCTTTCCACATGTTCTTTTTGCTAAAATTAAAAATATTTTTGCTTTGTAGTATTAATTTTTTTTTTTAGATAGTAAATTTTTATAAACTGCATCTTTGAACAGAGGCAATCACTTAACACTTAATGATTAAAATTGGGGAAAAAATCCATTGAGAACTTATAAAACATTTATGTCATAGTTCTAATCTGTTTCACTTTATTTATTTTCTTTTCTTTTCTTTTTTTCCATTTAGAAACATATGAAAGAGAAGGGAAGAAAGGAACGTGGCCAGGTTTCAGGGTCTGACACCTGGGCTGACGTGCCCTGAACTGGCACCAGGAACCAGAACCAGGAACAGGGGGACCCTAAGAAGGTCCGTCCGGGCTGAAGAAGAGGCAATTATTCTTGCCAATGTGGATTTCAGTCAATGAGCTATAAACATCTGGTGATATAACTATCTTCCTTTAAAATTATCCTCTGTTTTCAGTCCTTTGTTAAAATCAGACTTTCACATGCTCATACGTTTTTTGCCAGAGATTAATCCTGACTCGATGCAATTACTGCCTAGAATCCACGGAACGGTCCGGTGGTTTCTGCCGAGAACAGCAGCGGAACCTGTTCTTGTCGCCCGTGGACTCTCCCCACGGGAAGAGGCAGGTCTCCTCCACCGGCGAGCTCTCGGTTCCGAAAGCACACAGCCGTGAGTCCCTGTGTTCACATCCCGCGTGCACTGCGGTTGCGCAGCACTGGTCTTCACAGAGTGTGGTGTACTGCAGCCCGAGATACGAACAGGACGCTTTCGTTTTTTAGGAGAGGTAGCACCCTGACCGAGGGAGCCGCTGTTCGAACTAAGTTTTCTCGTTTAGTCTTCTTTTCTGTTCTATTCCCAGTTAACTGGCAAACGCAATATTTATTTTTAAAAGATGCACACATCAGTGAAATGATACATATTTTTTAAACTTGGTTTTATCTTTTAAATAGGAGCTAATCCTTTTTTATTTTCCTGTTCTTCTGAGTCAGCAGACGAGAGAGGCAGAGGGCGGGTTTCCGCCCGAGAAGGCGGAGGGGACGCTGGGAGGACCCGCTTCTGCCGGACTCTCTCCTGAGGGCTTTGGGCCCAGAGCATCGCTGAAATCGCTTTGCGACTGAAAAGCTAGAAATGGAGATGAACGCTGTGGAGGCCGTGTGACCCGGGTCGTGTGACCTGGGTCCGCGGGGACCAAGGCGGGGACAGGTCAGGGGAGGCCCACACCGCGTGGGAGAGGCGATGTCTGCTGTGTGGACAGAGTGACCGTGAGCTTGGGTCCGGCTTCACTGGCCACAGAGCCTTAGACAGGTTGACTCACCTCACCTCCCTCCGTGTCCTCCCCTCCTAAACCAGGTGACAATTCCTGCCTTAAAAAGTGTGCTGATGCTTGACCAGGCGTCGGACTGGGATGCAGAGGACCCAGGTTTGAGACCCCGAGGTTGCCAGCTTCAGCGCGAGCTCATCTGGTTTGAGCAAAGCTCACCAGCTTGGACCCAAGGTCACTGGCTCAAGCAAGGGGTCACTCGGTCTGCTGAAGGCCCGCAGTCAAGGCACATATGAGAAAGCAATCAATGACCAACTAAGATGTCGCAACGAAAAACTGATGATTGATGCTTCTCATCTCTCCGTTCCTGTCTGTCTGTCCCTGTCTATCCCTCTCTCTGACTCTCTCTCTGTCCCTGTAAAAAAATAAAATAAAATAAAAAGTGTGCTGTGGACAAAATGACAGTGACACAGCACATTCTCATAGCGCCCACACCCGCCGGGCACAGCAGGGAACTGGTACCAGTTGCTGGGTCATTAGAACCTCAGTTCAATGATGGCAGGTTTTGTTTTTAAACTACTGTGTTCCCAGCACCAAGAGCACTGTTCCGATTCCGATTATGCATTTTTGTAGTTGTTGTTGAATGAATGAATTTTTTCACCTCTTCGCTTTATTTATCTGCATTAGCTTCTCTCTAATGCAATTATTCAGATACTCTCAGATATGGCTTCTTTACATTCCTGGGAGTTTTTATGTTGGTGTGTTAATATTCGTTAATTTTTTTTTTAGAATAAAATCTCATTTGCTTTTCATTTAATTATTTAAGTTTGAATGCCATGCAAATCAGCTAGCTATCCCGATAACTGGGATACCCACTATGATCTTTAAAAAATATATCAATAAATAAAAGAAACGAAAGCAGGGTCATGGGGATGTGCCAAAAAAATATATTATTCTTCACATCTGTCAAAATCTGACATAAAAACACAAACACTTCACCATTGCTCTCAACATTTTTGAAATTATTTTGGAATTAACAATCTCTCTTCTGCTGCTAAACAATTGCGTGGCTGGGACATGAGTCTAAGACAGGGAATAAAAATAAATTATTGAAAGAGGAAATATTAATTCATCGTCTGAGACATGGCTCTCGTCCTCATCTCTCCCAGTGACTCGTTTAATACTTAAAGATGCTATGCTGAATTATTCAGTTGCTTTAGGTCCTGTGGCTGCTGTGGCCGGGAGTCACCGGTCGCCAGGCGCCTCTGCTGTCCACCCCGCCCGGTCTCCCAGCGCCGAGCGGCACCCACGTGGCCGTCCCTCCTCGCCACTGTGAGGTCTGCACGAACAGCAGAACAAAGACTCCGCGTTGGCAGCACCCCTGGGAACCCGAACAGAGCGGCTGTGCTGAGACCCACGGGGTGTCTGTCCCCAGCCTGGTGCTTACAAGCGGAAGCGGGTCTCAGTGACCTGCTGGCCTTGGGGTGGGGGAGGGGGCACAGAGAAACGTTTGGGGTAAACGAACTGAGCTGAGCCTGGAGGGAGGGAAGGGAAGGGACTGAGAGAGCCCCTCTGGGTCTTGCAGAGCATCTTTGAAGAGAGCGTGCCTCCCGGGACAGCAGGCTGGCGTCAGGGCTAGGGGTGCCCGGTCTCAGTGCTGAGCAGAGACTGCCTTCGGCGCGGGCGTGCTCAGAGGAACCTCGGGTTTCCTGGGGCCGCGTGGAGGGCTTAGGTCGCCACCCCCTCGCCTGTGCCATCAGGGGGCTGATGGTCACGCAGGGCGCTGTCCGGCTGTCTCCTCACCTTGTCCTCCTCCTGTGAGCACCTGTGTCCAGACTTCCCCTCTACGTGAGGATGCCGCTCACCCTGGATGAGAGTCCGCCCTCATAACCTTGTTTTAAAAGTGGTTCTCTCTACAAAGACCTTATTTCCAATAAGGTCCCATTTAGAGATGCTGGGAGTTAGGATCCCAGTTATTTGAGGGTAGGGGGGGCAGGGAAACACATCTCCACCCTAGCAGTGTTTTTCAAGCACCCCGTGTACAGACAGGTCCACCAGAAATTTCGTGCTGGTCGCCCAAGAGTTAACCGCCCTGATATTGTATGAAGATTATAGACATAATGACCTTAGTCGAATTTGCTTATATTCAGGGTGATTTCTGCCATAGTGGTCCCCAAAATAATTCTCCTGTTTCCCCTGGTCCTCAAGTGTAGAAAGGTTGAAAACTGCTGCTATAGAGCAATGAGTCTGAATTCTGAAAACAGGAAGATAAGGCTTCATTTAGACATTATTTGAGCGAGGCCATTTTGCAAGTTCAAACTCGAAAAACCTTTTAACTAATTAATGCATTCTGAATCCTCACGCATTTCAAAGGGGCAGGCACAGGAAACACTAGCTCTTTCCTGAGATAGATACATTTTAGCAACCGTCCGATTGCTCAGTGTGTTTAATTACCCCGATTTTCTACCCCTGCTTTCTGTTCGTGAGAAACATTCAGCTAGCACAGTTTCTTCATCTGATGTGGCGTAATTTTTACAAATTTCTGCCATAAAATTATCCCTGCTCCATTAACAAGAGTTAAGTAGGACAGCTTAGAAGAGATGAATAATTGAGGAGGAGAGGCCCCCCAACGCGGTCTGTCGCTTTAGCCGCTGGGTTAACTGAGGCGCATCTTTTCCGTCAAGTATCCCCCTTCTTCCTGGGGAGTCGCCACACCTCTTTCTCAGCCTTCCCCACAAGGACCCCCTTTCCTTTCAAACCCCATCATCTCAACGTGATCGTCGGATGGCTTCTCCCAGCTGCATTTGTTCCCTTCTCCTCGTCTGTATCTGCTTCTCTCTCCAGCCCGAGTGCCCGGTTCCGCCAAGCCCTGAGCCTCACGAGACTCTATTTATACCTGCAATGTCCTCCAGCCTTATTCTATGTGTCCTGATTGAAACCGACTCCCTAAAAGAGCCCGAGAAGCAGACGCTCTGGAGAGAAGGACTTGCTGGGGACGGCTGCCCGGGCACCCAGGTGTGCGGGAGGCGGACCACGGCCCAGGGGCACTGCTTCTGGGAGGGAGGAGCGGAGGCAGCATCTGCTGCCTAGCAACCCAGTCCTGGGGCCACAGGAGGAAAAGCCTTCGCTTCAGGCAGGTTTAGTAACTCCGCAGTTCTAAGGACACAGAAGGAAAAAAGAAAATCTATCCTAAAGACTCGCTTCAAATCCAAGAAATACAGGTACGTACCTGTGTAGCCGTCGTGGGTTAGACGGTCATGTGCCTCGTGACTGTATCTGCCTGTGGTCAGTTTTTAACAATAATTGAAATTATAGGCTTTCTTCTTCCCGCCCTCCAGCTCCTTACCTTGACGCTATTTCACACGACGTTGGTTCATTATTATGGGTGAGGGATGAAGGGTGAGATACAGATGCATTTCTCTGATGGATAGACATTCTGGAGAGAGAACTGACGGAATGTTCACAGCGGAAACTGGCCGGCGGTAGTCTTTGCACAGTCCCTGCGTGACATTCAGTGACTGCCACCCTGTT
The DNA here is from genome assembly GCF_036850995.1 of Saccopteryx leptura. NCBI lineage: Eukaryota > Metazoa > Chordata > Mammalia > Chiroptera > Emballonuridae > Saccopteryx > Saccopteryx leptura. The sequence continues at coordinate 1,318,396 of NC_089506.1, read as the reverse complement.
GTACTTCCTGTAATGCGTCCAGACTGCTTAACCCACAAGGCAGAGCGAGCCAGACGCTTTCCCTCTTGACCCTGTCTTCTAAAGAGCTTGAGTTCAGGTCTTCTCCCCATTTTGTTCCTCAAAAAACTAAGAATCGAGCTACCATATGACCCAGCAATCCCTCTACTGAGTATCTACCAAAAAAACTCGAAAACACTGGTACATAAAGACAGATGCCCCCATGTTCAGCGCAACATTATTCACAGTGGCCAAGACATGGAAACAACCCAAGTGTCCCTCGACAGAGGACTGGGCAGAGAAGAGGTGGTACATACGTACAATGGAATACTACTCAGCCATAAGAAAGGATTACATAGTGACATTGACGACAACATGGATGGACCCGGAGAACATTATCCTGAGTGAAATAAGTAAATCAGAAGAAGCTAAGAACAGTGTGATTTCACACAGAGGTGGGATATAAACCTGAGACTCAGGGACATAGATAAGACTGCAGTGGTTACCAGCGGGAGGGGGGTGTGGGGGGAAGGGTGTAAAGAGGGACAAATATAAGGTGACAGAAAGTGATTTCAGTTCAGGTGATGGGTATACAACATAATCAACATTTCAAATGCTATAGAAATGTTCACCCAAAACCTAGGTACTCATACTGATCAATGTCATCCCGTTAAATTTAATTTTCTAAATAAATTAAAAGAAAAAACAACTTGAGTTCAAAATGAGTACATCAAAAATTTAGGAAATAATTTAATCATACAGACCTATTCAACCACAGGCTTTGATATCCACTGGCTATAAATCATTGGGTTAATTAGTGTCTATGCGTATGCCTATTTTTTCCGTAACAACAAAAAAAGAGCTTCCTTCTTTCAAGTTTGTTTTCAGAACCTAAGAATGGCTGCAGCACAAAAGTTTAGTTTACTAATAAATCATGCCCATACATGATCTTTTCCCAAGTAAACAAATGCTAGTCAATTTGCCTCATTCTTCTTTTCAAGAACAGAGTGGGTTTCCTTCTCCTGTGTAGCCCGAGATGCAATTAATTACAACTTGAGGATTGGAATCAATTGGACCTGGGCAACAGTTTCCAGGGAAGATTGATTAACACCCCTCTTTTTAATTTTTTTTAGGGAACTTAATTTGGCAGCTGATGAGAACAGCCTGCCCTTCTAATTTGTTTCAGAGTCATTTCGTGTTTACTACAGCCAGTCGCATCCAGCGGCGAGGAGGGCATTTATCCAGCACTGCTTTTTAATTGTTCTGTGGTCAAAACCACTGTGCAGGGGGTCCAGACGGTTCCTGTGTGATTCCTCAGCTACAGGGTGGCAGCACCCGCTCAGTCCTCTCCTGGGCAGCGGACGGGAGAGGACGTGAGAGCTCACCTAGAAACAGCAGTGGGCGGAAGTGTGAGTGGAAGGCCCGAACTATACGGTAGTCGCCATAAATCCATTTTACCCAGTTTTTAAAGGTAATTGAAAATGCCCCTTTACGGCAGTGGTTCTCAACCTTTCTAATGCCGTGACCCCGCAATACAGTTCCTCATGTTGCGGTGACCCCAAACCAAAAAATAATTTTGGTGGCTACTTCATAACTGTAGTTTTGCTACAGTTATGATTCAGAATGTAAATACCTGATATGCATTATGTATTTTCCGATGGCTTTAGGCGACCCCACCGGGGTCGCAACCCACAGGTTGAGAACCGCTGCTTTACGGGTTCTGGTCAGTGTGTCCTTCCTCAGCCTAGACCAGACCCGGGGAAAGCACAGTGACAAGAAGCCCAGTGGTATATGTTTTCCTTCTGTTCCTGCCCAGCCTTTCGGAGCTCCGCTGTCCTTCCCTCCTGAGGGGACAAGCCCCCCTGTCCCCGGGAATTCCCCCTGGCTGTCCTATGCTTGTTTCCAAGGGGTCATTACTTTCTGTTTGTTTACTGTTTGCCTCTCTGACTTGTGTGTAAGACCCATGAGGCTACAAGCCAGTCTGGTTTTTTACTTACACAGTGCTTCCTACATGATCAATATGCAATAAAATATATTTTACGTATTCACTTTTAATTTTATTGATTGGTTTTTAGAGAGAGAGGAAGGAAGAGAAAGAGAGAGAAACATCAATTTGTTGTTTCATTTATTTATGCACTCATTGGTTGACTCTTGTATGCATCCTGACCAGGGATTGAACCTACAACCTTGGCTTATTGGGATGATGCTCTAACCCACAGAGCTACCCGGCCAGGGCTCAAAATGTATTTTAACATATTCGAATGAGGGAAGGCTTTCACCTGAGAAAGGAATGGAATATTTGATAGTGACTATCTTATGGGAAAACAAAGGAAGAAAATGTGTCTAATTCTTTTATTGTCCCGGTAGATTACATTACTTCTGTGACTTTGTCACAGTTTCCTTCTCGAGTTCTTCCTTGCTGTGAGTCATTTAAAGGTGGCACACAGGGGGCGAGAGTTTCAGCGATGACCCAAGTGGGGAAATCCTTTTGTAACCGGATCGGAATTGATGGGAGAGGTGATTTAACAATGTCTGAGTGGTTATCGTTGGGCATGGAGAGAAGAGTGCTCTGGGTAACATTTAACATTGATTCATCATTAGAATACTATACAGAAACCCCCGCGTGAGGGACAGAATGTGCCACCACAGAAGGGAGTGGTCACCCGGTCAGAGGGAGGAGCTGAGGACACTGCAGGGTGGGGGCGGGCTGCTCACATTCCCCAGAGGACCCAGCCTCCTCGTCTGGGGTGCCCTGAGTGGACGAGCAGAGCAGCTTCAGATAGAAGCTGGTTTTAGGCATTTCTTTTTTATTGTTCTCACTTTTGTAACGCAGTCATTTAATTTGAACAGTGACACCCTCGCTTTGAAATATATAACTTCTAGAAGATCCCCTTGGCTCCTTGGGTGGAGGAAGGATTTTAAAGAGGATCCAGTGGATGTAAAAAGAGGGTTTAGATGCCGGTTCCATTAATGCAAGGATGACAAGGAAGGGCAGCAGGGTGGACTTCAAGAAAGCAGACAGATCTGGGGGTATTTCTGTAGCCAGAACGGACAGACAGGAATCCATGAACTGCGTACGAGGAAAGAGCGAGAAAAATCAAAGATGACTCCACAGTTGTTGGCGCACACAACTGAATCACGGGGGTGACGTCAGACCTGGAGAGGGACGGAAATGGGGTAGTCTGGGGACGGCTGGAGATTAGGACGCGGTTCTAGGCTCATAACGTGGCGATTTCCATTAGGCCAGCAGGAGGAGGTGTCCCACCCGCAGTTAAGAGCGGAGCCACCACAGCTGCGGCGTTAAAACTATTCAGCTGCTCGGACCCACTGCAGACAATGTCAGGTGGGAGGGAGTGGCCTGGGAGAACCCCGTTCTCTTGTGGCCGGGAGGGAACTCTGACAGAAAGTGGAGGCCAGGCGGGACTCTGACAGGAAGTGGAGGCCAGGCGGGAACTCTGACAGGAAGTGGAGGCCGGGGGGGAACTCTGACAGGAAGTGGAGGCCGGGTGGGAACTCTGACGGGAAGTGGAGGCCAGGAGGGGACTCTGACGGGAAGTGGAGGCCAGGAGGGGACTCTGACGGGAAGTGGAGGCCAGGAGGGGACTCTGACGGGAAGTGGAGGCCAGGCGGGGACTCTGACAGGAAGTGGAGGCCAGGAGAGAACTCTGACAGGAAGTGGAGGCCAGGTGGGAACTCTGACGGGAAGTGGAGGCCAGGAGGGGACTCTGACGGGAAGTGGAGGCCAGGAGGGGACTCTGACGGGAAGTGGAGGCCAGGAGGGGACTCTGACGGGAAGTGGAGGCCAGGAGGGGACTCTGACGGGAAGTGGAGGCCAGGCGGGGACTCTGACGGGAAGTGGAGGCCAGGAGGGGAGTCTGACGGGAAGTGGAGGCCAGGCGGGGAGTCTGACGGGAAGTGGAGGCCAGGCGGGGACTCTGACGGGAAGTGGAGGCCAGGCGGGGACTCTGACGGGAAGTGGAGGCCAGGAGGGGACTCTGACGGGAAGTGGAGGCCAGGAGGGGACTCTGACGGGAAGTGGAGGCCAGGAGGGGACTCTGACGGGAAGTGGAGGCCAGGAGGGGACTCTGACGGGAAGTGGAGGCCAGGCGGGGACTCTGACGGGAAGTGGAGGCCAGGCGGGGACTCTGACGGGAAGTGGAGGCCAGGAGGGGACTCTGACGGGAAGTGGAGGCCAGGCGGGGTCTCTGACGGGAAGTGGAGGCCAGGCGGGAACTCTGACAGGAAGTGGAGGCCAGGAGAGAACTCTGACAGGAAGTGGAGGCCAGGAGGGAACTCTGACAGGAAGTGGAGGCCAGGCGGGAACTCTGACAGGAAGTGGAGGCCAGGAGGGAACTCTGACAGGAAGTGGAGGCCAGGCGGGAACTCTGACAGGAAGTGGAGGCCAGGCGGGAACTCTGACAGGAAGTGGAGGCCAGGAGAGGACTCTGACAGGAAGTGGAGGCCAGGCGGGGACTCTGACAGGAAGTGGAGGCCAGGCGGGAACTCTGACAGGAAGTGGAGGCCAGGAGAGGACTCTGACAGGAAGTGGAGGCCAGGCGGGGACTCTGACAGGAAGTGGAGGCCAGGAGGGGACTCTGACAGGAAGTGGAGGCCAGGAGGGGACTCTGACAGGAAGTGGAGGCCAGGCGGGAACTCTGACAGGAAGTGGAGGCCAGGAGAGGACTCTGACAGGAAGTGGAGGCCAGGAGGGGACTCTGACAGGAAGTGGAGGCCAGGAGGGGACTCTGACAGGAAGTGGAGGCCAGGCGGGGACTCTGACAGGAAGTGGAGGCCAGGCGGGGACTCTGACAGGAAGTGGAGGCCAGGAGGGGACTCTGACAGGAAGTGGAGGCCAGGCGGGGTCTCTGACAGGAAGTGGAGGCCAGGCGGGAACTCTGACAGGAAGTGGAGGCCAGGAGAGGACTCTGACAGGAAGTGGAGGCCAGGAGGGGACTCTGACAGAAAGTGGAGGCCAGGAGGGGACTCTGACAGGAAGTGGAGGCCAGGCTGGGACTCTGACGGGAAGTGGAGGCCAGGAGGGGACTCTGACAGGAAGTGGAGGCCAGGCGGGAACTCTGACAGGAAGTGGAGGCCAGGAGGGGACTCTGACAGGAAGTGGAGGCCAGGAGGGGACTCTGACAGGAAGTGGAGGCCAGGCTGGGACTCTGACAGGAAGTGGAGGCCAGGAGGGGACTCTGACAGGAAGTGGAGGCCAGGCGGGAACTCTGACAGGAAGTGGAGGCCAGGAGGGAACTCTGACCGAAAGTAGAGGTGATGAGAGACAAGGTTGGAAAGACGGAGTGGCCACCCCGTGTGACCCAGCCCAGGACATCCTGAGCACACGCAGAGACGACGTGACCCTTTGACGGGAACACCTTGAATCATAGGTAGGTCCCTGCGACCTTGAGAAGTTCAGTCTCCCCGGAACTGTGAGGAGCAAAGACAGATTTGGGTGGTGGAGAAGATATGGTTGGAAAACAGAAACCAGAGAAGACTCTGCTAATATGTTTTGATTGGAACGAGAACCGAAGCTGGGCCGCCCGTGGAAGAAGGTTGGTGTCGCTGGTGCGGTTCTTCAGGGGCAGCTGGGAGTTGTGGGGCAGCCCCTCGGGCGTGGTCAGCCACCCAAGCGGAGAAGAGCTGACCCAGAACAGCCTCCGACGCACCGAGAAATGACGGACTCTCGCACCCGCCACCGGTCAGGCTGTCACAGGCATTCGGCCATCACTGATGTGACCCTCCACCCACTTCCCTACCTGGCCGTCCCTGGCGAAGCCCAGCTGACCCTTCCTCCCCAACAACGTGGCTTCCCCACGGCCATTCACCCGGAGTCTCAGAGACCGGGGCGGAGCACCCCTGAGGAAGGCAAGGCCACCCCTGGGCAGTCCTCACTGTCATCAAATTCCTCCTGGCGTCGAGCTCCCATCCTCAGGGACTCGGGCTGGGTCCGTATCCCCCTGACCAGCAGTCACGAGCACGTGGCATCCCTGTCCAGCGTCCCGCCTGCAGCTGTTTGACAGGCGCTCCTGCCCGTTGGAGGGAACTCGCCTGCCACTCCGTGTGCTGCGGCTCACGAACACAGACTCTTGCGAGAGGCGGTGGCCCCCTTCGGTCTCCGGGCGCGGGCTTCCCAAGTGCTGTCCCCCGACTGCGTGATGCGGTGCAGACCCCACGCAGGGTCCACACCGGGCATCCGACCAGCGGTCCCCTCCTAATGTCACCCCAAACGGAAGCCCTCAGCGTGGAGAGAAGGCCGCTTCCAAACACAGGTGCGCAGTCGCTGTCATGACGTCTAGAAAGACTCCACGTCACTCTGAGGGTTGAGGAAGCCGACGGAAAGTATTTTAAACTCGGTAACGAATATTCTGTGTCAGTGACAAGATAATTCTTGAACATGGTGGTGCTTCCAGGGCTCTTGAATGGTACAAGTGAGCCCAATGCCCAGCCAGGCCGCTCCAGGGTCAGCGGCGCGGGCGTCCTGCAGCGTCCGCAGAGCACGGGCCTCTAGCGTGTGCCCACGGGGGGCAGACCTGCACCCCGGAGCCGAGAGCCGTGTGCAGTGGACCTCACGCACGAGCGGGGGCGTGGGGACCCTGCTGACAGCAGCTCCGTCCAGTCACCATACTTTTGTGCAGAATGCAAGTGAATCCGTTTTTTCATGCTATAACTACTTTGTGTGTGTGTCAAACACTCAGTTTGAGAGTAATGGAAGTGTCATAAGCGGTATGCAAAGGTGACACTCGGCTGGCCCAGAGGAGAATGGACCAGGCACCCTGGGACCCTGCCGGAGTCTATGCTACAGGAAGTCGTTTCCTTGGCACGGAGTGAAACGTGTTCTGGGTAATATTTAACACTGACTCATCCGTAGAATCGTATACAGAGTATCTATTCTAATAGTATCTAGTAGTATCTCTGTAGCACTCCGCCAACCTCAGACGGCGGTGCCAGGCGATGCCCGTGACCCCTTCGTTGTACAAATGCACGGACAGTGGCGATGCCGGCAGTCTCCGTGGGGAAGCAGGACTGTCGCCGCGGCTCTTGCAGGACAAGCGAGTTTCTCCCGGGCATGAATAGTGGCCAACCTCTCAGAACTAACGCAATGGGAATTAGAAGAAGGAACATTAGCAAAACACTTACGTCCCAAACGTATTCAATCAACCAAAAATGACTGAGGATCCTGCGGGCAGGTCAGATGTTGTAGGTGCGTATGTGGGGACCCACCACACAGAAGGTTCATCTTACTGCCCGTGGGACCCCGCTAACACATCCACATACAGGCGCAGGCAAAAGTAGGCTGACAGCTGTGAGCCCAGGAGTGTCTGCTGTTTTGTTATTTATTAATCACTGTATTACTTTCCATCAGAACAACTGTCAACCTGTTTGTGCTCATCCTTGTACAACTTCAGCTGGATATCATAGGAAATTGAAAAAGGTCTAATAGGAAATTTCCTGAAAAAAGGATGTGGCCTAATCACATAGTAACATACCTGCAATCTCACTCAAGTTTACAGAATCGATCACTTGAACATCAATAAACTGTCACCCCAGGGCAGTTAATGCTTTTACATAGAAAAACACAATAGTTTTGCTAGGAAGCTGTGGAGAATTGGTCACCCTCCTAACCATCTTCATGGAAACATACATTAATACTACATTTTAGCAAGCATTTTGGCCATGTCTAGTGAAACAATGAAAATATCTATTTTATAACCTGGCATTTCTGTTTCCCGCATTCTGTCTTCTAGAAATAAATAGTTTCTCAAGTTTGAGAGCCAGGTTCAAGACAGCAGCTCTGTTTATGTGAGTGACACATTAACTCAGATCTTCATCCAGCGTGAACAAAATCTAATAAATGACAGCACATTCTTGGAAGAAATGGCTGGACCCTGCTTTACAAGGTGATGGACAGCAGCTGTGTTTTCTAGCACGGATGGACGTGGGGCGTGAACAGGACGAACAGACACAGGGAGGTTCTGCCCCACAGGGGGCAGATGTTTCAGAGCAGCTGACAGACTCTGACATCCCACCGTTTGTGTTCACGGCCCAGAACTTCCACCTTCCATTGCCCTCGGACAGCGCGGACCGTGACGCCGTTGCCGCGTGTGGAATCCAGCCACCTCCCCATGCCTGTTGTCCGAACTTGCCGTCAGGAGTACAGGAGCCACAGACGCTTCGCTGCTCTGCGGAAGGAACAGAAACGCAGGCTGGGGGCTCACTCAAGCCTTTGACTTCCTGCCCACGGTGCTGTGTGCAGTGGGCACCCCCGCAGAGGGGCAGAGAGAGCTCTGAAGAGGCAGGAACCACTCTGCAGAGTGGTACTTTGTAAGTCTTTTCCTCGTCCCACTCCATCTTGGTAGACCATAAACGTTGTTTTCCGGAATGCAATAAAGCATGGAAAAGTTATAATTATTATTTTATATTTGGAAACGTCGTGTGAAGCATACTTCACATGAGATCCAACTTCTTCACAGATTTTTAAGGGTGGAGTGTTGTAATCCACAGACACAAAGTTGTATCAGATTTCTGAGTCTACTCATCCTGCATTGACAGGCAGTGGATATGATGACACTGACAGTGAATTCTCCATTTCCCCCGCCCTGCCCCTGGCCACCGCCTTCTACTCCTGGCTCCCACAGGTTTGACTATTTTGTACACCGCATACAAGAGGGATCACACTGTGCTACATAGCTCTCTGATGCCAGCTGATGCCACTCAGCATGATATCCTCCAGTTCACCCGCGTTGTTGCATGTGGTAGACTTGCATTCTTTTTTAAGGCTGAACAGTATTCCATGGTATGCGTAGACCACATGTTCTTATCCGTAGATAGACATTTAGGTTGTTGCCACATCCTGACTGTTGTAGATATTGCTACAACACACATGGACGTGCTAATATCTTGATTTCAATTCTTCTGTATTAATACCCGGAAACTGGGATGGCTGGATCGAATCACAAGTAGCTCTACCTGAAATGCTTTGAGGAACCTCTATACTCATGTCCACAGCAGCAGCAACATATTGCATTCCCACCCACAGTGTACAAGAATTTCACTTCCTTCACATCCTCCTCGAAACTTGTGACCTTTGATCTGAAAGCCAAGATAAATATCTATGATAACCAGAGGCAACCAGCTTTACATTGATTCTTCCAAATTATGTGTGTATGGGTGGGTGTGTTTTCATACGTGTGAATTTTATATGGGAAGAGTAATTCAGCTAAGTGGTTTACATTTTAAAGGGTGTAGCGAGCTTCGGGGAAACAATGTTTTGATAGTTCAGCGTGTTATTGCATAAATCAATCAAACTAAACTAGTCACGAAAAGTTCTCATGATTATAGCCGTGCATCCCTGTTATCAGCTTCTTAACCTGCAGCTCCACTTCATTGTAAAACAGGGATTATAATAACTGTCCTCTTTTACGAAACTGTCGTGAGACACAAAGGTGAGAACACACATTCAGGTGCTTGGAAATGTTCTGTGTAGTCGTGGTGGTCCCTGCAATGACCCTGACCGCGTGTTTCATCGTAGATTGTAACTTGCCATATTTTTGCCACCATTGGTTTTAGTAGAAGTACTTGATCTTATCAGTACCATGAACTTTGTGTGTGTGTGTAAGGGGTCCACCCCTCGCTGAAGCCACAGTGAGGGACAAAGTGACCCAAAGTGTCAGTTGGAGATTGGTTCAGGAATCTTCCCCCCGTGTCCTAAAACAATGACCGCTCCCTGGACCCACCCTGCCACCGTTGTCAGAGATGCGGGAGCCTGGCTTTGAAGCTGCCACTGGCCTGTGACCACCGTGTGAGTAAAACCCACGTTCAGCTCTGTCCTCCCAGAGCTACTGCCAAGGCTGAGAGCTCAGCGTGCTCTCTGAGTCTGGTTGCTTCTCGAGCCAGGACGATGAGCAAATCAGAGAATTCTGCCATTCTCAGAGAAGGAAAAGTAAGAGTGTTGACTTAGGACCTTTGAATGACAGACAGGGGAGGGCACAGTGATGTGAGAGTGGTGAGGTTTCCACAGCTCATTCAAAATGATAAAATGTCCACACCCATAACCATGAACAAGTGATGTACAGACCACTGAAAAAGAGACACAGAGATCATCTTGGAAAGGCTATAGCTAAGCCAAAATGGAACTATAAAAAAATATTCCATTTACTTACCACAAGGCGGGAGAAGCGAGAAAAGATACAAGCAGACAACAAGGGAAAACAACAGAAATGTGATGGCAGGCGTGCACCCGAACACGTCACGACTACATGAAATATAAACAGCGAAGGGTTGGCCAAGGAGGATGGTGTTAGTGACTTATATACACTGCCCACAAGAAACTTTCTGAACCTAATGAGACTCAGGCCTTGCCTCAGGCACTAAGAAGAGCTTGGTTGCTGAGCAACGGAGCAACAGCCCCAGATGGGCAGAGCACCCCCCTAGTGGACTGGTCGAGCAGATCCCAGTCGGGGACCAAGCGGGGGTCTGTCTCTGCCTCCCTTCCTGTCACTTAAAGAAGTCTGATGAAAACACTCATCTCATACAAAATTCTTGTCTCCAGGGACGCCAGCCTAGGAAACAAAGCATGACCTTCCTGCCCAGGGTCCATGACGCCCTGGCTGAGGCTGTCCCCTTGCGGGGGGCTCTCTGTTCTTCTCCCGTTTCCCCTCTCTCTTTCTCCATAGCCGCAGACCATAGACAGATGGTCCTTGAATTAAGCGGAAGTGCACGTACATCCGCTGGTCATAGGACGATGGATCATGGAGACCCTCTCCCAGCCGTCATGGGAAATGGGAGTCTAGGAGCCAAAAGGGGGTGAGTGTTCCGGAAGATTCGTCCAAACTTCTAGCCTCCCAGAGAGCAGTGGGAGATGCTGTCAGCACACGGCATGTTTATTGATTAAGGCTCTTTTTGGAAGAGTAAGATCTGAGATTTGGAACTGATGCCGTGGTCCGTCTCAGAAGCACGCCAGCCCGCGTGAGAACAAGGGCGCCTCCGTGGGACCGTGCTGGGCTCATTAGCAAGCCGTGTGCGTGTCCATCCCCGTCGGCTTATGCAAAATGGATGAGGCCACGCAGAAGGGGCCTCTGGAAAGTCGGCCCCGGGATGAGAAATCCCGCCCTTGCCGAGCGAATACAAGCCACAGTCCTTTCCCTCCTTGCAAGATATTAACCCTTCGAAAGAAAGAGTCCCCAACACTGAACACGTCTCCCGTTAGCATGTGGTGAGAGCCAGGAGCCAGTGGGATGGGGGCTGGGACTCTAGCCTCCTTCCAGGCAGACGGTTCATGGAGGGCTGATGGATGAAGTTAGATTTTTTTTTTCTCTCAGAACAATTCTAAATATGTGACAGAATGTGCGTTGGCTCCACGGGCCGTTCCCGGCAGACACGCATGTGGTACAGGGATATTCACTTAGGAGCCCCTTCCGTGTTCTCTATCTAGTAGGTGAGGAGTGGACACACAGATCACACACTGCTCGTTTTGAATATGAGCAGGAAACGCCTTCACGGAGGCACAGGGAGGGAGTAGTCGATTCTGACAGTGGAACTATGTGGTTTCTGGAAGGTTTGTGCAAGAGGTGCTACCTGGCCCTGGCTGGTGGCTCAGCGGTGGAGCATCAGCCCAGAGTGTGGAAGTCCCGGGTTCGATTCCCGGCCAGGGCACACAGGAGAAGCGCCCATCTGCTTCTCCACCCCTCCCCCTCTCCTTCCTCTCTGTCTCTCTCGCAGCCAAGGCTCCATTGGAGCAGGGTTGGCCCGGGCGCTGAGGATGACTCCATGGCCTCTGCCTCAGGCGCTAGAATGGCTCTGGTTGCAGCAGAGCAACGCCCCAGATGGGCAGAGCATTGCCCCCTGGTGGGCATGCCGGGTGGATCCCGGTCGGCGCATGTGGGAGTCTGTCTGACTGCCTCCCCGCTTCTCACTTCGGAAAAATACAAAAAAAAAAAAAAAAAAAGGTACTATTTACATCTGACCTTGAGCAAATAAAGCAATGGATGATTCCGTAGGTTCTGGGTACAGGTAGGAATCACCCAGGTCGTTCTCAGGCTGGGAGGAGGAGGGGTGTTTCGTACACACACTGCATGGTCCAGTTTCTTTTCCCACCGATGGATTAAATCTAGAGAGTATTGAGAAACACGCAGACGGCACAGCTCGTCCTTGTTGACGCTGTCTGCGGGAGGGAGAGGAACCACTGAGTGTCCAAACAGGAGGAAAACCAGGGAGTCCACGCTCACGGGAAAGTCTGGGGAGGACCAAGAATGGATTAGCAACAAGACGGTCATCAGGAGCGTGGGTCAGGACAACTGATTTGGAGGAAGAGGCATGCCCTGACACGGGGGACTGTGAGAGCCCGGGGAGAAAGCCAGTCACCGGCCACGATGGAGCCTTTCTGGCTCCTGGGGACCTCCAATGGGGTGCAGGGGTGGAGTGTGCGGGGGACGGGTCACCAGTGTGGAGGCTTCCCCGGCTCCCTGGCCCGGTGGCCGTGGGCGGGGTGGGGGCTGGGCCCTCTGCAGGCAGAGGGGAGTTACCGGGGAGCGTGCTTGGGGTGTCGGGACGGGGAGAAAGACCGCCTCGCAGCAAAGACGTAAGGAGTCCGTGTGTTCGGGTTTCCTTGGACCCCGTGCCATCTGGGATACTAAAAATAGAAATTTTGTGTCTTGTATTGTACTGAACAGGGACAAAAGCTCCCATCTCCTCGGTGACAACAGAGATCATCCCTAGTAGGACTAAACTCCCTTTCTTCGTTTCTCTGGTAAGGTCCGTCTTTCTCAACATAACTTGAATACTCGTTGCGAAGCAATCTCTTGGGTATTCTGAAACAGAGTGAGTGAGAGGGACAGGGGATGAGAGGGTGGGATAAACCTGAAGGGAAGGGGGAGGGCGCTGTGGGGAGGGGGGCAAGGGAGATGTTGAGGGGAATACGGGGGAGGGGCGAAGCTTTCGGGGTGACCCTAGAATCTATGTAAACACAATAAATAAAAATCAATAAAATAAATAAATAAATAAGTCCGCCAGGAAAAATAAAGTAAAATACCTATGCCTTCGGAAAAAAAAAAACAGGATAAGTGAAAAACAGATCCTATTTAGATAAAGAAGGAATCCCTTCGACATGTTTTTCCTGCCCGAACACGCAGAATGGGTAGGACACACTAGCAGTGACTTATTTTGCAGTTAATCAGGTTTCAAAGATGTTTCTATATCAGAATGTAAAAAAAAAAAGTTAGCATTTCTACTCCCTTCCCCAAACGAGCCGCTTCTCCATCCCGCCCTCCTCTGTGCACGATACACAGAACAGCACAGTTTTCATCTGCAGGCAGCACTCTCAGACCTCTCCTCGGACCCACAGCCGCTGGCCTCTCCCGCTGGCTCCTCCCGCTGGCTCCTCCCTCTGGCCCCTCCCTCTGGCCCCTCCTGCTGGCTCCTCCTGCTGGCCCCTCCCTCTGGCTCCTCCCACTGGCCCCTCCCGCTGGCCCCTCCCTCTGGCTCCTCCCTCTGGCCCCTCCTGCTGGCTCCTCCCTCCCTCTGGCTCCTCCTGCTGGCTCCTCCCACTGGCCCCTCCCGCTGGCCCCTCCCTCTGGCTCCTCCCTCTGGCCTCTCCCGCTGGCTCCTCCCACTGGCTCCTCCCTCTGGCTCCTCCCGCTGGCCCCTCCCGCTGGCCCCTCCCGCTGGCTCCTCCCTCTGGCCCCTCCCGCTGGCCCCTCCCGCTGGCCCCTCCTGCTGGCTCCTCCCTCCCGCTGGCTCCTCCCTCTGGCCCCTCCCGCTGGCTCCTCCCGCTGGCTCCTCCCTCCCGCTGGCTCCTCCCTCTGGCCCCTCCCGCTGGCCCCTCCCGCTGGCTCCTCCCTCTGGCTCCTCCCACTGGCCCCTCCCGCTGGCTCCTCCCGCTGGCTCCTCCCGCTGGCCCCTCCCGCTGGCTCCTCCCTCTGGCCCCTCCCGCTGGCCCCTCCCGCTGGCTCCTCCCTCCCGCTGGCTCCTCCCTCCCGCTGGCTCCTCCCTCCCGCTGGCTCCCGCCCCGTCCGGCTCTCCCGTCTCAAGCTCGGAACGTTTGGGGTTCCGTGTGTCACACTGTGATCTGAAATCGCAGCCGTTTTCAGTGTTACTTAAGATGGCGTTCACATTTCTGTTTCTCATTAGGATTTGGGTGGGAGTAGCTTTCTGGCAGGAAAAGTGGGTGGGATCGTCCGCACCATGTTAAACAGGCGCAGTGTCGACTTTTTAGACGGGCCGTTACGCCGCAGAAGGGCCACCCCCGGGCGCTGTGGAGGCGCGGGCTGGGCTGCGTCCTCTCGACCTGTGGCTGATTCGTCGGGACCTCCTCAAAGCTCAGCCGTGGCTCTGTCCACTCTGCATGTCCCCTTGCCCGTCATTGGCCCTGGCCCCTAATGGCCATCATCTCGCTCTCCGCCTCAGGAACCCCAACCTGCGTACGACATCCCCCCTTAGTGGGGTCTGTATTTACTACCCTGATGGCGGAGGAGATGAGGACCATGTGGGAAGCAGGTCGTTATTTCTGAAGAGCAGGTCTATTTGTAATCCCAGGCCGTGGTTGTGGCGGGGGCGTGGCGGGGGGTGGGGGGCGTGAGGGGCGCACTCTTTGTCGGCCATAGGTTATGTCTGAGAAATGAATGAGATGGGTACGCATGAGAAAGGAATTCCCTCTAACAGTTTATTAAGAAACAGAGGGGAGCCAATAAAGCATTAAAACCGTTAGTGAAGCAAATGTCTCAGGGACCAGCAGAGCCATTCAAAGATCATCCTTATCTTTGAGACACAAACACAGGACCCGAGGACAGGTGTCTGCAGCCGCAGGACGAGGCCACATACACATAACTCCATGATGCAAATCAAAGCTTTAGAAAGTTATTTTGAAATTTCAGAAACCAAGCCCCTACAGACAACTCTACAATGAATATTTAAGCATCACTGTCTGACCTTGGCAGATTGTGTATTTTCTAATCCAGTGAGAATATTCTCTAATAAGATATAATCTAACACTTCTGTTCTTCCCGTCTCTACTCCCACCAAGACTTCCTCTGCTCCCTTCTATTCCGTTATCTCCACTTAGAAAAGCCATAAAACCTTGGACTGCTATTGCAATTCTTGTGTGATTCTTTCCCAAGATGCACCCACCCATCTCAGGAGTCACCAGATTGTGAATCAAGCTAAATAAATAATAGTTTCATCACTACCCTGTCCTGGGTGGATAAAAGCTCTGAGCAGGTATTTATTTCCTATAGGAAAGTGATCAGAACCTTTATGGAGCTAGTAAGGGACATAGAGTTGCGCTGTGACTCCACGTCACAAATCTTGATGGTTACAGCTCAGGTTACTTAGTAATGATTTGATAACACTTGCATTATAATCTAAACCTTGGCCAAGAGGACACATGAAGTATTTACATTCGCTATTACATGAAATAACTATGTGTAAGTATAAATTAATGTGCTGCAGCAACACAGCTTCCCCTCCACCCCCCCGCCTCCGGCTGCGAGGTGTTCAGACAGCTGGGGTTCCTTGTACATCTGGTACCTGGATTCTGCAAGAAGCTGAATCTCTCCCTGGTCTTGTTTCAGGGAAGGAGAGACCCAACTTCTAGAAAACAGTGTAAGAGTGAATCGAATGCTAAACATGTGAGTCTCTCACCGAGTGAGAGAGGCAGGTACGAATTCTATGCTGCTTTTAGCTACAGAAAGGTGAGCAGGATGGCTGGGCGAAGCTCTGCTACACTGTATCTTCCTTTTACTAGTTGGTGAGCAAACTAAAGGAGAGATGAGACGGCGCTGTTTAATTTGAGGGGAGCGAGGTGTTCTTGCCATGGCTCAGACTCAGGATAAAATGCTCATGTGGCATGATTTAAATAATGGATCCAAATGCAAACACATGTGGAAACAAATGTTTGTCCAAACTGGTAAACACGGATGTTAAATCAAATAAGGAGCCAGGGCATTGGAGGGATGCGAGATGGCACAGAGGCTGTGGGGACAGAACGTCCACCCTCCCTCTGTGGTGACCATTCAAGGCCAATCGTTCCAATGTGACACCTCTTTAAACGACTGACTCCCATTTATTTCCCGACATTGTTAAATGAGCTATGTTGTCTGTCACGTGTCTGTGCATACAGCTCAACGACGAACCACTCACACGGATGTTCCGTGAATGAAACACTGGGTAACTACAAAACGCCCTCTGAGGAGTCGTTTATGAGTGAGTTCCTTTGATAACCTTTTCCCTGGTTGTATTTATTTATTTATTTATTTATTTATTATTTTTTTTTTTTTGTATTTTTCTGAAGCTGGAAACGGGGAGAGACAGTCAGACAGACTCCCGCATGCGCCCGACCGGGATCCACCCGGCACGCCCACCAGGGGCGACGCTCTGCTCACCAGGGGGCGATGCTCTGCCCCTCCAGGGCGTCGCTCTGCCACGACCAGAGCCACTCTAGCGCCTGGGGCAGCGGCCAAGGAGCCATCCCCAGCGCCCGGGCCATCTTTGCTCCAATGGAGCCTCGGATGCGGGAGGGGAAGAGAGAGACAGAGAGGAAGGAGGGAGGGGTGGAGAAGCAAATGGGCGCTTCTCCTGTGTGCCCTGGCCGGGAATCGAACCCGGGTCCCCTGCACGCCAGGCTGACACTCTACCGCTGAGCCAACCGGCCAGGGCCTCCCTGGTTTTAATAACCAACACTTGACAGATCTTTTTTCCTTATTCTCAATACAAGTCTGGTCTCTCTTTCTCCCCCCTTTTCTTCAGTTCAGTCTGAGACGGCGAAGTATCCGTTTACCTCATGATATGTAACAGACGAGGTGCAATTTAAACTAATTATAAATATAAACTCACCCTCTCCTCCGCTGTCCTCACATCTAAATACCTCCGAGTTTCTCCCTTTCTTCCCTGTTCTCGGGCTGTTTCCTATTGCAACCCTTTAACAGAATCATGGAACCCGACTCTATCCTGTCAGCCTCAGGCTTAGTGCTGTTCGCTGCAGGCCGTGAAGAACTAAATACGTGAATGGGAACGATGTCCTTAGGAGAGAGAAACACTGCCTGGAGTCTTTACCGAGCAGATTGCAGGCCTCCAGCGCCTGTCTCCTGTCGGATCTGTGCTCCTTGTCTGTCTGTCCGTCTGTCCGTCTGTAGCTGGGGGGACAGTCCAGCCAGCACAGAACATGTCCCTCCTCCATGTCAAACTCCAGAGACTGTTCCCTACTTACGTGCTAATGACTCCACAGCCTCTCTCTCATGCTCACTCACCTTGGGGTCAACTTCGGAGAGCCCCTCCCACCACGTCTTAGAGGTCAGTGGTGCCCTGGGCTGGTCAGTGTCCACTCTGAGGACCCCGTGGGCGTGTGGGCATGTATGTGTGTTTGTAGGAATACGATTTGCCCTTGGATTTTATTATATAACCTAAAATATGCAGCTTTGGAAAGTAAGGGCTCTACAGGAATAATCTTTGGATGCAGAATGAGGGGAGTAAAGGAATTTTTCATTCCTTTCTATTTTCACCTAGTTTACCGACTGTACGAGAATTTTGACTTCAGCAGAAGTAGTTCAATAGACTTGCCCAACCTGCATCGAGATGCAGAATCTAAAATGTGGTGATTGGACTTTGTGTGGGGAAAATAATTTGTTGAGAAAGACTGAACTTGTATCTTTTCTAATTAGGATTCATGTACATTATTTTACTTTTAGGAATACCAAAAAAAAGAAAAAAAATCAGTCCATCAAAAGCCCATGAATGAGATAAAAATGCCTGTCCCCAGATGCCCTTCTTCATGAAACTGGCCTTACTTCTTCTTTTTTTTTTTTTTTTTTTTTGTATTTTTCTGAAGCTGGAAACGGGGAGGCAGTCAGACAGACTCCCGCATGTGCCCGACCGGGATCCACCCGGCACGCCCACCAGGGGGCGATGCTCTGCCCATCTGGGGTGTTGCTCCTTTGTAACTGGAGCCATTCTAGCGCCTGAGGCAGAGGCCATGGAGCCATCCCCAGTGCCCGGGCCAACTTTGCTCCAATGGAGCCTCGGCTGCGGAGGGGAAGAGAGAGACAGAGAGGAAGGAGAGGGGGAGGGGTGGAGAAGCAGATGGGCGCTTCTCCTGTGTGCCCTGGCCGGGAATCGAACCCAGGACTCCTGCATGCCAGGCCGACGCTCTACCACTGAACCAACCGGCCAGGGCTTGGCCTTACTTCTGAAGAACTGCCACTGAAGGACCAATCCCGGCCCTGCTCTGCCCGTTTGATCTCGCCTCTGCAAACCTATGTTTTTGGTCTCTGGCTCTTCCTTTCTGGGCTCAGAGCGCTGGAAGCTGTTTCTCTCCGTGGAAACGGTCGTTACGTTGACGCTCTGTGGCTCTGGACGGGGCTTCCTGTCTCCTTCACGTCCGGGGCCTCCCGGGCGGTTCAGCATCTCTAGAAAGCACTGTTTCCTTGATGTGAGATGTAGAAGGTGTGCTCACGGTCTGTACAGAACACGGCACATTCCAGGGTGAGCAACCACCAGGGAACTCAGCCCGGCCAGGGGACAAGGACCAGCACAGCATCCACACCGTCCGCGCCAGTGGCCCTGGGGTCTGAGGCCGGAGAGCCTAGGGAACGTCGCTGCCTTTGCCCTGGAGTCTGAACGTGCGCGTTAACCTCCGGAGCCAGGCAGGAGTATGTGTGTGCATTTGTTGAGCCGATGGCTCAGGAATCCAGAGTGGACATGCCTGGTGCCTTTGTGGAAGAGATGCCTGTCCGCATGTGCATCCTGGGTACACGGAGGCTGTCGCTGCGTCCAAACCGTGGGAGGTTACGCCGTGAAAGAGGAGGAAGAGAGGCGGCTGTTCTCAGTCCTCAGTGACCAGGGCAGCGTAACTCGGAGAGCGTGAGTGATTGTTGAGCGGGGAGAGGACAGAGTATCCCAAACGCTGCCTGGTTTCGTGGCGACGGATTGATATTGACGTGTTCTGTAGACACTGAAATGCTTCGGTGTTTTACTGTAAAAGAGAAGAGAGCAGAGACTCGGGGCTGGTGTTCCCTGAGCGGAGGGCTCACGGGACACAGAGAGCCAGGACTTGAAGCGGGGCCTCGGGGCTTGTGTGCCTGTTGTCCCGAACCCCAGCTCATCCCCTCCTTACCTCACTGTGTGGAAGAGGACGGTACCTGCCCCGGGCAGCTCTGTGGGTCTCTCATAGCAACAGCAGAAGCTCAGACACCCTCCTGGCCCAGGGCAGTGCTGTGCAGCTTACAGACCCGCGTTTAACTGGCAGAAGCATGTTCCCGTGAGTGATGGGAGGGGAGGTGGGCACTGAATCCTCACCCCAGTCACAGTGTGACCTGTATCACACCAGGACCATCCTGTTCAAGCCGGTGACCTCACCCTCCTGATGACACAGGACACCGTGGCCTCCTCTGTTGAACGTGTAAGGTAGTATTTATTGTGGACCTTTAACCTGAATCTCATTAGCTCTGCGGCGTTGCTCACGTATGGTTTGTGTCCGTTCTAAACTCCCATTGCAAAACTCTCGACGTCAACGAGAACAAGCTACGCCTGGTCCTCAGACGCGTGTGCGTCCTAGTGCTGGGTCTTACCAGAATTCCATCAGGACATCTCCCCCCTGCGGTCTGTCCTTAAAGGAACAATTTATCTCGGGATTTAGTGTCTTTTCCCCGCCATGCTGGAACACTGCGGTGATAAACTCTGGTTTTAAACCTAGAAATGTCTGAGTTTGTGCTTTCCTGGTTCTGCCCCACCCTCTCTGCTTTTCTCCATATAGGAGCTCAGTGTGTAGGGATTCCTATCATCTAGTTCCGTGCTTGGTGTTGAATATGTAGGACACGGCACATACAAAGGAGACACGTTGGTCTTAGGAGTCCTCGAGGAGACTGAGAGATCGTCACAGGTGTACAAATCGGCAAAGCATAATAACGTCTGCACCTACTGTCTGTCTGAGGGTTTATGATTGATGAGAAAGTCCAAGGAAAAGAAAATCAACTCCAGATTCTGTAGCCATACAAAGAAGAGAAAGAGAATGATTTGAAAGGGAAGAGATAAAGCTTCTTGTGTCTTTTGAATATTTTTTTTTTCAAAATTCACACCCCGGCCACATCTCTGGAGTTGCTGTCTCTCTGCTGACTCATTTTCTTTACATTAAGTTTTCTTGGTGTCAAGTTTTGTTCAAAGTTATCTGTTTCTGAAACTGCCCTGTCCATTCATCTGACTGTGCGTGAGAACGAGGAGTCTGTCTTACCTGCGCTCCGTTCCTCTGAGACAAATCCTCACAGCTGGTGGATTTGTTTTCAGGGCACGTCTGATGAATGAATGCATGAGTGAATATAGGATAACTTAGGCTCAGATGTCTAAATCGGTATGTTATACATATTCATATAGAATGTAGACAGGGTTATAGAATCAGTGCAGTTTTAGATCTTCATCTACAAAGGAAAATGCTTATAGGGAGCTCATTCAGGAAGACAACACAGAGAGTACCCAGAACTCAAAATCAGTTACTCTTTCTTCTCTGGTAATTAAAAAAATTATTATTTGTAAGCCACTAATTAAAACTTATAGTAGAGCATCGGCCTGGTGTGTGGATATCCTGGGTTTGATTCCCAATCAGAACACACAGAAAAGTGACCATCTGCTTCTCCATCCTTCCCCTTCCTCTTTCTCTCTCTCTCTTTCTCTTCTCCTCCCACAGCCATAGCTCAAATGGTTCAAGCAAGTTGGCCCCGGGAGCTGAGGATGGCTCCATGGCCTTGCCTCAGGCACTAAAAATAGCTCGGTTGCCAAGCAACAGAGCAGTGGCCTCTTGGGGGTTTTCCAGGTGGATCCTGGTCAGGGTGCATGCAGGAGTCTGTCTGCCACCCTACCTCTCACTTAAAAAAAAAAAAAAACTTCTAATTTTTTTGTTTACTATTAACTCTTTAAAATATAAGCAAATACTCCTAACCACGTGGTGGTGCAGCAGATAGAGTATCAGATTGGGACACAGAAGATCCAGGTTCGAGACCCTGAGGTCGCCAGCTTGAGTGCGGGCACATCTGGTTTGAGCAAAGCTCACCAGCTTGAGCCCAAGGTCGCTGGCTTGAGCAAGGGGTCACTTGTTCTGCTGTAGCCCCATGGTCAAGGCACATATGACAAAGCAATGAATGAACAACTAAGGTGTCGCAATGAAAAAACTGATGATTGATGCTTCTCATCTCTCTCCATTCCTGTCTGTCTGTCCCTATCTGTCCCTCTCTCTGACTCTCTCTCTGACCCTGTTAAAAACTATATATATATATATATATATATATATATATATATATATATATATGCAAATACAAGCTTTAGGACCAATTACTTGGGGTTTGTTCTGTGACCTTTGACCATTGACTTCCAGGTCAGTGGCGGCCTCCCCGCCCACAGCGCTGGGGTGCTGATGGGAGAGGAGTCATGGCCGCCCACAGTGCTGATGGGAGAGGAGTCATGGCCGCCCACAGTGCTGGGTGCTGATGGGAGAGGAGTCATGGCCGCCCACAGTGCTGGGAGAGAAGTCATGGAGCCCACAGTGCTGATGGGAGAGGAGTCATGGCCGCCCACAGTGCTGGGTGTTGATGGGAGAGGAGTCATGGCTGCCCACAGTGCTGGAGTCATGGCCGCCCACAGTGCTGGAGTCATGGCCGCCCACAGTGCTGGGTGCTGATGGGAGAGGAGTCATGGCTGCTCACAGTGCTGGGTGCTGATGGGAGAGGAGTCATGGCCGCCCACAGTGCTGGGTGCTGATGGGAGAGGAGTCATGGCCGCCCACAGTGCTGGGTGCTGATGGGAGAGGAGTCATGGCCGCCCACAGTGCTGGGTGCTGATGGGAGAGGAGTCATGGCCGCCCACAGTGCTGGGTGCTGATGGGAGAGGAGTCATGGCCGCCCACAGCGCTGGGGTGCTGATGGGAGAGGAGTCATGGCCGCCCACAGTGCTGATGGGAGAGGAGTCATGGCCGCCCACAGTGCTGGGGTTGTGATGGGAGAGTCATGGCCGCCCACAGTGCTGGGGTGCTGATGGGAGAGGAGTCATGGCTGCCCACAGTGCTGGAGTGGGGTGCTGATGGGAGAGGAGTCATGGCCGCCCACAGTGCTGATGGGAGAGGAGTCATGGCCGCCCACAGTGCTGATGGGAGAGGAGTCATGGCCGCCCACAGTGCTGGGTGCTGATGGGAGAGGAGTCATGGCTGCCCACAGTGCTGGAGTGGGGTGCTGATGGGAGGGGAGTCATGGCCGCCCACATTGCTGGGGTGCTGATGGGAGAGGAGTCATGGCCGCCCACAGTGCTGGGGTGCTGATGGGAGAGGAGTCATGGCCGCCCACAGTGCTGATGGGAGAGGAGTCATGGCCGCCCACAGCGCTGATGGGAGAGGAGTCATGGCCGCCCACAGTGCTGATGGGAGAGGAGTCATGGCCACACTGCTCCGTTCCTTGTACGCCACACCCACCCCAGAGGCTGGATGCTGGATGTGAGAGACAGACCCACACCTGGTGGGCTGAGTCTGCGGGGATGTCGTCAGGAGGACAGGACAAGAAGTGCTGAGCCGGTGATACAATAGAAAGCAGGTAGAGGTCCTGGCCAGGTCGCTCAGCAAGATCATCACCCCAAAACACTAGGTGGTGGGTTCCATCCCCGTCAAGGCACAGACAAGAATCAGCCAATAGGCTCTGGCCAGCTGGCTCAGTGCTAGAGTGTCTGTCAGGGTGTGGATGTCTCTGGTTCCATTGCTGGCCAGGGTACACAGGAGAAATGAGCATCTGCTTCTTCATCCTCCCCCTCTCCTCCCCACCTACTCTCTCTCCTTCCCACAGCCATGGCTCAATTGGCTGGAGGGGTTGGCTTTGTGGATCCTCCTCCTCAGGCACTAAACATAGTTCAGTTGCCAAGCAACAGAGCAACACCTCAGATGGGCAGAGCATCGCCCCCTGGGGGGGCTTGGTGGGTGGATTCTGGTTGAGGTGCATTCGCGAGTCTGTCTCTCTGACTCCCCTGCTCTTGTTTAATTAAAAAAGAATGAAACGATGAATGCGTAATAAGTGGAACAACAAATTTCCCTCCCCCCCTCTCTGTGTCTCCCTTCCTCTCTCTCTAAAATTAAGCAATAAATAAAAAATTAAAAGAAAGTAAGTAGTAAATTGGAAGATTTTCCAACAGCTATGTCAATAATGATGGTAAATGTAAAATATAAATTTAATGCTGTCCTGCCTGGTACAGTATATGTGATATAAATAATATAAAATAATAACATAAAAAGTAGCTTTTTATGTCATTAGAATTCACCTTCACCACAACTCAGTAGAAATGGCATTTTTGCCCACAGGCAGAGGAAGAAACGGACACACAGAGGTGAATAGTTGGCTCTCCTTTTGATACCTCTGAGGTGCTGGATTTGAGCGTGAAGCGCATTAAATAGCCCCTGTCCACTCCCCCACGAGACCACTTCTGCACAGCGTGTTCTTTAGAACTGGCCCCCAAGTCCTTTCCACAAACAGAAGTGAAGCTGGCTCCTCCAGACCTTTCTAGAGAAGCACCCGCCCTTAACTACAGTTCGAGAAACAGGCTGGGACAAAGCACTGGAACTCAGCAAGGAAACAGTCACCCGTCCTCCGTGTGTTCACCGGTATTTGCTGGCCTGGGACCGTGTCACAGTCTCACCTGACCCGTGGAAACACCTCTCAGGGTTGACTGACCACTTGGAAGGTGCTGACCGGCATCCCTCTCCCTGCAATCCCACAGTAGCTCTTTACCTCCCAGTCCAGCACCAAGCCCTCTCTCATGCGGAAGAAACGGTACTTTAAATAAATAACAAATATTAATTGAATAGAGCAGAAACATCAAAGACCTTGACACTTCTCTTTACATCTCCTGCCCCTGAAAGAATCAGAGTAATCAGTCTTAGACCATATATATATAATATGGTCTACCGAAAAGTTCTGTTCGTTTCTATCACAAGTTTTGACACGTAAGCACATGTTTATTTGGCGCATGTGTGCCTCTCTATTTTTATCATTTAATGTATACATACTGACGTAGCAAATTAACTAAAACAAAGTTGATTCACGTTAGTCTTATGTGTGAAGCGATAGTGTACCCATGGCTACTGATAAAGTTCATTTACGCCACTGTAATTTTTACGAATTTCAACAAGGAAGAAATGCTACAGAAGCATGTCTGTCGCATCCACCATATTCCCCGGACTTAGCACCCTCTGACTATCACTTGTTTTTGTCCTTACAAAATTTTTTGAAGGGCAAAAAATTCAAAAATGAAGAAGATATCAAACAATCACTGGTTCAATTTTTCGCATCAAAAGATAAAACATTTTTCAAAAATGGGATCTACAAATTGCCCTCACACTGGTAAGAAATCATTAATAATAATGGCAATTATATTATTTAATAAAGTTTATTGACGGTCAGAAAAAAATGTATTTTGTTTTATTCCAAAAACGGAAAGAACTTTCCGGTAGACCATATATATAATATATATATTTAGCAAGAAAGAGACAGACAGGGACAGACAGACAGGAAGGGAGAGAGAGGAGAAGTATCAACTCATAGTTGTGGCACCTCAGTTGTTCACTGATTGCTTTCTCATATGTGCCTTGACCAGGGGCTCCAGCTGAGCCAGTGACCCCTTGCTCAAGCCAGTGACCGTGGGCTCAAGGCAGTGACCTTGGGCTTTAAGCGGTGACCATGGGGTCATGTCAATGATCCCACACTCAAGTCGGCGACCTCGGGGTTTCAAACCTGGGTCCTCAGTGTCCCAGAACAACGATCTGTCCACTCACTGCCCACTAACTGGTCAGGACAACTATAGAGAAATTTTAAGACAAATATTTTAGAGGCATTCTCCGGACATTATCAAGTCAGTTACATTATTCTAGACTAAGAATTCCTTGAAATATTTTTTATAACATAGTGCTTATTAAATAAACGTTTTCGTTCTGCTGATCTTAGAAGTTTGAAACCAACTTAGAGTGTTAAGTTCAGTCTCCTGAAAAGCGGCAAATACTTTTTGCTTTTGTCATTTTAACGCATTTGAAGATTTGACATTTCCTATACGAGCAACTGACACATGCTGACTTAACAGAGCATTGTTCATTAAAAAAAAAATAAGTGTTTACTTCTGAAAAATTGTGTGGTTTTGAATTGTCAACATGAAAACTAGTTCTGCAAACAGCTCTGACTTATTAAGGTTAGGAACGTAGTAATTCTCAGCTCTTGTTTGGGAACACATTGTTTCTCATTACTGGGAGTTTAAACTCAGTCACAAGTTTTCTATTGTCTACTCTTTAACGCAGATTTTTTTAAAAGCATGTTTGATCTTTATTTATTTATTTTTGTGCATTCAGTTTCTCACTAAAACACAAAGCTCTGGAAATTCAGCACTTCCATGCCACAGGGACTGAAGTTCAAAGTCGTCGTCCTCTGTACGTCTCTCTGTTCCAAGCCCACTGAGCCCCCATGTACGGTTCAGGCCAGGCAGCGCACGGAAAAGAAACCTGAGATTTAGGATGCATTTCCTACACTCCGACTCTCCCTGGTTTGTTGGGCCTTTTACCAAACGGGTCACATTTTGAATCCTCAGTACAAGCAGGAGACTGCCGGGAACGATGAGGCCCAGCACACGGCTTAGGTCAGCGAGCTCACCGACAGGCGTGAGAGCCAAGAGGAGGGGGTACTGAGAGACCAGCCCTGCAGACCGACGGACAAACCTCAGGAGGAGGCTCGTTCTCAGGCTCACCCTGGGAAAGCACGCAATGCCCGTTCAGGTGACAACAGAGACAAGGGAGAAGACAGGCGCAAATAAACCAGACGAGGAAGATAGAGAGTGGAACGGCCGTGAGGATATGGGAGTTAGCTCTGTCCCGAGAACCAGGGTTTGTAGACAGAAGGGAATAGGATTGTGGCCTGAAAAGACAGAAAGGATGGTGGTCTCGGTGGCCCCCAGGGAAAACTTGGTATGTTTTCAGCTGAGACACAAGAGCCTCTAACGTTGTTGAAGAATCATCCAAGAGGACCAAACAGTCACAGGACGGCTGAATGATGGTTTCTTTTGTGTATTTAAAAAAAAAAATCTTAATGAAACATGAAACGATGTCTCCCTTCAGAGAAGAGGTGCCAAGGGTGGTTGCTACATGTATCTTTGTCCATCTGCCCATTCTGCATTCTCTCTTTTGTGAAAAAAAAAAAAGTAGCGAGATATGTCACTTTTGAAACAGGATATTTTTTCTGATCTGTGAATCCAGAGAACACATTTTAAAATGTGTTCTACGTTATTTTGTCCACGCACTCCTGTGATGCTCCATGAAGCCCCAGCTACTTGGGTCTCTCACTCTGCCTCCATCCCTCACCTCTGACAGTCACGAATACATTCTCATGTCTGCATTTTTCCCTTTCGATAATTTTACATAAATAGACTCACAGGATATGTAACGTTTAGGGATTGAGGTGGCATGATTCCCTAGAGGCGCATCTACATTGTTGCATGTGTCATTAAAGACTTAGGTTCCCATGAAGTCCTGGATACAAATGTTTATAGAAGCTGTGTGTATAGTAACCTCAAAACTAGAAACAACTCAGATGCCCTCAGTGGGTGAAAGGTTGAACAAACTCTGCTACATTATACCACGGAACACTACTCAAGAATGAAAAAGCAATTGCTCATTGGTGTATTCTTTTATTTTTTTTATATTTGTAGTTATACTGAAATGGGTTTATTTTAGGCAGGAGATAGTTGTGTTTTAGTTTTTGTAATCTGATTTTCTCTGTGTTTTAATTGGAGAATATGTACTATTTACATTTAGTGCTGCCACTGAGAAGGTGAGGTTATATTGATCTTCCTGTTTTACTTATTATATTTGTCCCATCTGTTCATTGGTCCTCTCTCCTCTTTTGCATGCATTCTATTAATTTTTCTAAATATTTTATGCAATTATATTTTAAGTCTCTTTAGGCTTATTGGCTATAACACATTGTTGAGTCTTTTTAGTCATTTCTTTAGAATTGATTGTGTACACCTTTGAGTTGGCAGTCTATCTTCAAGTGACATCACAGCAGCTTACATATACATAAAGGGCTTTACAATAGGACACTCTGTCCTATCTCTTCCTTTCTGGTCTTCGTTCTGCTTCATCCTACATTTTATTTTAAATGTTCTGACCCTCACGCTAACTGTTATTTCACTTAGCATGCCGATCATTTTTTTAGAATAACTTTAAATACTAAGGAATGATTTTGCATGTTGACCCACATGGTTATCATCTCCAGAGCTTCTCAGTTCTTTGTTGATACCCATGATGTCTCTGGTATTGTTTCTGTGCTATGTGCTGTGGATAAGGCCATTCACCCCTTTATGTCTGAGAAAGCCTTTCTGTCACGCTCACTTTCAGGGGAACTTTGAGCAGCACAGAGTTCTAGGTTGGCAGAATTTCTGCTTTGGAATATCTCTCTCTCTCTCTCTCTCTCTCTCTCTCTCTCTCTCTCTCTCTCACACACACACACACACACACACACACACACACTCTTTCTCTGCTTCTTAGAATAGCTCTTTATTACACTGGGGAATAATTTTTTTTTCATTTTCTGTTGTATGAGGTTTTAGAACTGTTTCTATATATTTCTGCATCGCTGACTCCAAATCTGAAATTTGCTTTTTGGTGCATGCCCTAGTTTTTATGCAATTTTAATTTCTTTTTGTTACAGTTAATGGCATGCATTGGTTTTTAAATTGGAGTTAAAGGGCAATGACTCTTGAATTTAACATAACCACAAGGCAATTAATGTTTTACAAACATCATTTTTACATAATTATAGTTGTTTTTAAATGTAAAAAATTATTATCTGATAAAAATACCCTCTTATTTTGTTTTAAGATTGAATCATTGCTTCTTCAAGTAGGCGTAAATATAAGAATAGTCCTGACACCTTCTGTTATATATGTGGCTGTTACACACTTCAACGTCAAAGGCGCAATATTTCATCACTTGTGACACGTGCATATATTGCCTATTTTCAAGTTCCCCTTGGCAATCAAGACAAGAATTGGGCTCCTCATATTGTGTGTCATAATTGTGAGAAATGCTTCGTGACTGGACAAAAGGAAAATGCAAAGGAATGCCTTTTGGTATTCCCATGGTTTGGCGTGAACCTAAGGACCACAGCAGTGACTGTTATTTCTGTCTGATCCATACAAAGGGCATTGGCAAGAAAAAATGGCATAGGATCACATATGCTAATATTCCTTCAGCAATACGACCTATCCCACACTCTGAGACACTCCCGGTTCCAGTTTTCGATGGTGTTATTTCTTCTAAAGATGAAGAAAGTGAACATGAGTGATCAAGTGTATCTTGGTAAGATGCATGAGGAAATGGTTGTAGAATCTGAAGGGTCTTCTTTTGATGCCAAACAGTCATTAACCCCTCAGCAGTTTAGCCAACCTGAATTGAATGACTTAGTAAGAATGACATAAAAATTGTCCTCGACTTCCTGAAGTATGAGGAGCATAACTGGATCATTTGTGTGGATCTTAAAATGGTAAATTTCCTGCTAGGACAACAGAGAGGTTTCACGAAGTGTCCTTGCTTTCTGTGTTTGTGGGACAGCAGAGCTCGGGAAAAACACTGGACACAGAAGGAGTGGCTGAAATTTGAAGCTCTGGAAGTAAGGATGCAAAATATTGTGAATGAACCTGTAGTTAATCGAGACAGGATCATTTTTCCCCCACTTCACATCAAACTTGGCTTAATGAAGCAGTTTGTTCAGGCTTTGAATAGAGAAAGTGAATGATTTCAACATATTATTTCTGCTTTTCCTGCCTTGTCTTTTGAGAAGATAAAAGCTGGTATATTCGATGGACCTCAAATTCAAACCCTCATACGTGACTAAGAATTTGCCAGGAAGATGAATAAGGAGGAGAAAGCATTATGGCAGTCTTTTGTGGCAGTTAGAGAGAACTTCCTTGGCAACAAAAAAGCAGAAAACTATGAATTTCTGGTTCCAAGGATGTTGTTTGCTTTCTGCAACATTGGATGTAACATGAGCATTAAGATTCACTTCCTGAACAGTCACCTTGATAAGTTTCATGAAAATCTTGGAGCTGTTAGTGATGAGCAGACTACTGCTGGAGCATCAAACGAGATTGTCCTCAACAAGTACACAAACGCAAGAGCTACAAATGCAAATTTTTGCCTGAATAAGTTTTGCGCAAATTTTATGATTAAAATAAGTGTTTTAATATGTTCTATTTCAAAATTGTAGACAGAGTCTGATGCAATCGTATCTTTTAATGTATTTGCTGCATTATATAAATTATTATATTTTCACAAAGATGATGCTCAAGAAGACATTCTACTTCATTATGTTAAACTAACTTGAAAATTTTATAAGAAGATGAAAACCTAAAATCTTGAATTGCAAAAAAACTGTCGCTTACAGAGAAAAACTAATGTCAGATTTGAGATCTGCACACTCGAATTAGGTAAGAACAGGTGTTTTTGTGGATGCAACAAAAATGTTGTTCCCCAGTGTTATCAACCTTGAACAATGCAATTAATTAATTAGGATACGCCTTGGTATGTTTGCAGGTGTTTCTTGCTTCATACTATAGAGTGGATGGGGTTCAGGATGTTCATATATTTTCATTTTTTTTTATTTCTGTGGCTCACACATTGCAAGAGAGTTCACCTGTATGTAGTCATCTCTGATTAACTTGATTTTCTCTTCTTTTGTATCCTCAGTGATTAAAGTTGTAACATCGGCCCCTTCTGAAAGGCCTCATCATGATTCAAGAATGAAGAATTCAGAGATTAGAGTCACTTAAATAGGCTCTGCCTTTCTATACTGATCACCCAGAATTGATGTATATTTTTTGGGTTTTTTTTTTGTTTTTTTTTTTTAGTTTAACTCTGATATTGATGTTGGGAAATCCTAACATATCTCTAGGAACCGGGTGGATTGAAGAACAGCAGAGAGTCACCCAATACGAGGACCGGTGTGTGAGGTTCAACGCCAAGGCTGTGGAGGAGACACGGACACTTTGTGGCCAGTATTTCACTCCTGCACAGGTTGTCATGTGCTATTTTATTTTTCTTGGGAGCAGGCAGAGAGTTATTGTTATTGTACTGACAGCCTATTCTGTTGGGCCATTTTGGAAAACGGAGTCAAAACAAAACAAAATCAGAATGTAACTCAGTCGGTGCTATGCAGACAGATCTGGCCAGAAGTCCACATTCTACCTTAAATGTTGCTGCTTCATCGGGAGAAAGTCAAAGTCTAGGCTATTCCTGGGGTTGATCCTCGGTTCACACAGAAGCTGGTCTCTCTCCTGGATCTCTCTCAGTGGTGACAACCTCACTCAGAGTGAGGGTTCCAGCTCTCTCACCCCCTGAGGGGGGCCCGGTGTGTGCCTCCTGCCACAGGTCCTGGAGGACGTGGGCCCCCACTCAGATCACAGCGTGTTGTGAAGATGAACATGTGTTTGCTGGCACACGCATCAGCTTGTTGTCAAAGTTGGTAAAATGTTACCAAGTTCATAACCTTTTTCATGAAGAGCTTCCAACGGAAACCCACCCTTTCTAAACCTGTCTGAGTGAGCTGACTGGGTCATCCCTAAGACACGCTGAAGCTCGATCCGTCTGCTCGATATGTCCTCTGATGACCCCACGAGACCTACAGAGTCCTGTGTTTTCCTCCTGTTATCCAGACAGTGAGGAAGCAATATCCGTCCAAATACAAAAACAAATATTTGGGTAAAACTCATACAACCTAGTCTTCCCCAGCTGTCCGTTTGTTCTTGTCACTAAAGCAGGTAAAGGTGGCTTGTGTGACACTTTATAGCTGCATGGCAGCTTGCCCTCAAATTAGTGGCATAAAACAAAAGCCTTCATGAGTTTCCATGGTCATACATGGCTATGCAGGCTGGCGTGGCTCAGTGAGGTGAGGTGAGGTGGTTCTCGTATAGTTTCCAGGGTGTCTGTCATGAGAAGGTGGCTGGGCTGCGGTCACCTGGAAGTCCTTCTCTCCCCGGCTGCCAGCTGGACCTCCGCTGAGACCGTTGCCTGGAATGCCTGCATGGTCTCGCGCTGTGGTCCGGACCTGCCCACACGTGGGAGCTGGGTTCTGACACCCAGTGTCCCCAGCGAGGGAAGGGGCTGCCTGACCTTTTCCTGTTCTTCTTTCACCATCCCAGAGGCATCTCGTGGAAGTGCACTCCTCCAGACAGCCAGGGGTCTCCCCAGAGATCCCCCCCAGGTTCCAGGGAAGGCACGCAGACTCCTCCTGACGGGGGGTGTCAGAGCAGGTGTGTTTGTGCATCTTGTGGAAGTGCACTCCTCCAGACAGCCAGGGGTCCCCCCAGGGGCCCCCCCCAGGTTCCAGGGAAGGCACGCAGACTCCTCCTGACGGGGGGTGTCAGAGCAGGTGTGTGTGTGTGTCATAACCAACACGTGGCATTTTCTGTTCTCAAATGTGGAGTAGGATTGAGGCACACAGGCATCAGAGAAGATGGACTTCACTGCTCTCCCGTCTAACCCAAGGCGCACACGGTTTTCTCTTTCAATGCTTCCTGACATCGGTGTCAGCGCTTGGTCACTGATGGGACACGAGGCAGGATTGATCTACCGGCCAGTGGCTACCAGCTTTAACTCTCACTACCTCCCATTAGTTGTCCTGGGCAATTATCCGTCCTGCTCCTCGAGACTAATTGGCAGAGCAACGCAGGAGGTGAGGCCAATGGGCAGGGAAGGAATTTGGACTGCTATATTCATCATGGTATTAGTATTCCTCACGTCACCCCTTGATTGCTCCTGTGGTGAAATTATTAGGCAATGATTTCCCCCAAACAGCATTTTAATGACCATGATGAAAATTATACAATTTGCTTGAGTCATTATTTTTTCTCAAGGTTAATGCCTTTGTCACATCACATTAAAGATTCCTATTAATCATTAGAACACTCCATAATATAACTGTAGACGTTCCCATGCAACTAAAAAAAGAAAAGAACAAATTAGAAGAATTGTCAACACTATTCTCACATTCATGAACAATAACAACAGACTGTGAGAGATTTTTTTTTTTTATTTGTCGAACAAACAAAGCTCTTCCTCTGATTCTCTGTGCCGAGTCCTTTGGGGATATCACAGAATGACCTGTGAGAGATGGCAGGAAAGACCGTAACATTGTAATCAAGCATGGACTTGATACTGGAGCATTAAAAGCCAAAGGTTAATTCGTGTTTGCATCATTGTTTAGTGACTGGACTGAGACGTTAAATATTATGTGACAGGAATGTGTTACAATGTAGCGTGGCCCTTCCCCTCAGTGCTGAGCTGGGAAGTGTCTGTCAATCAGCCCGAGTCCATTCACTTTAGATTCCCTGTGACTTTCATGTGGGGCTGCTGCCTTCTTTGGAAAACTGCTTGAGTCTTTGCCTAAAGGGAGAAAAGAGAAAGATCTAGAACCTTAGGAGCCACGGCCTAGTCTAATTCTTTATGAAGTGTCAGTGCAGGCGGATATTCTAGGTAGGGAGGCTAATTAGAAGCAACGGACATGGGCCGTCAGATTCCGCGTCCGTGACCACCCCCCGCCCGCCACCAGCAAAACACAAAGATTCAAATGTGAAGAAAAGATGACCCAAGGGATGTGTGTTGTCAAATACAGAAACACAGGAGCACAAAACACTAAATATCACTGACTTAGAATAAAAAAAACCCATCCTGTCCAATAAGGAGACAAACTCAATTGTCACTGTTTGCTCTGTCGAGTTTGTTGGGGGGACGTTGGCAGGTTTGGGGCACATATTGTGGAGGGATAAACCGCTCGAGTTTAAAGCCATCGTGGAAGTCATTCCCTCACGACACTGACCCTGTAAAGTCGAGACGACCTCAACACAGTGGACAACGTCACAGACACTGGCCACCAACAGGCTTCCTCTCTTCCCTCGGAAACACAGCCCCGCCCCTAACTGAACGCACTTGATGTGTTGAAAGAGATAAGCTGTGTACCGAACCGGTCCCGGTTGGTTAGAGCACCATCTGGAAGCTCAGAGGTGGCCGGTTCGATTCCCGGTCAGGGCACATGCAGGAATGTTCCTGTTTCTCTCTCTCTCTCTCTCTCTCTGTCTTCTCTCACTGAAATCAATAAATAATTTTTTTTTTAATTCTAGTGGTCAAGTTCAGTCCTGTGGGACCCACGGAGGCTCCGACAAAACCGCTGAATGCCGACCCAGCTTCACTGTAGAGGTGACGCACCTGTCTCCTCCCATTGTACCCGGGAGCATCCAGGTGACACCCTGAAGACCAGCGGGCTCATGATCCTGGGATTGATTCGGACTTTTGAAATACAGAAAACCCAGAAATCAGGCAGGAAAAGTCCCCTTTCTTTCTCGTCCAGATGGATTACTGAGGAACAACGCTTTTCCTCGGCGGCTTGAAAGGAGTCATTCCGTCACACCATGGTCAACGTTATTTCTCTCCTGACCCCTCTGCCCTGAGAATTCCCCCCCAGTGCATTAGCTTTTACGAGAAGATCAAACCCACACATTTCTGCTTAGAGAGTATTGATACTTGTCATTTGTGGTGTAGTCACAGAATGATTTGACCAAGATATCTAAAATCTATGGAGTCAAACACCCACTGAGGTGTTTCCCAGCTGAGTGGACCTTCCCCCTTGTCCTTTCTCTGTCGTGACGCTGCCCAGATCACGACACGTGTGACCTCTGGGCACCAGCCCCTCTGCTCTATGTCCTCGCACAGGGGTGCACTGCAGGGTCCTTCTGAACTTTTCACTTCGGCTTCCTTTTTCTAGAGCGCGTGGTGGGACTTCCCACGCCCGGCGCTGAAGAACCGCTTCTGCTGTAGCCAGGAAGGTGGGAAGACAAGGGAGATGCTAACAATACGGAAGAAAGCGGGAAACTCACGAGCCGTTCCTGAACGCAGTCCAACCTCGAGCACTTGGAAGCCCGCGTCACCGTCACGCGTTGTGACACTCGTCTTGGAAGCCCGCGTCACCGTCACGCGTTGTGACACTCGTCCATCCCAGTGTCAGCATCCTGGCTTCTCCTCATCTCCTGAGATGCGTTGGCATTTGCTCAGGAGTTCGTGGCACTGAGCGTTTAAAGGACGACCCGCCCGCTGGTGGAAAGTAACTCTGAACTAAAAGTTTAGCTAGTTGGTTATCAGACCCAGTTGCTGTGTGGAACGCTGCCCTTTATTTTTATAAGACAGAGTCAGTTAACAGGTGGCAGCTTGCTTGAAGGAAACGATCGAAGAGGTCACGTCACTGGATCGGGGCCACGCCGCCACATGGGGTGGTCACCGGGAAGAAACCTCTCTACCCTCAGGTCCCTGCTCTCGGTCCCTGTAGTGTCCATGTGCTGATCTTTGGTGGGTGTGCTTGCTTTTCCTAGAAATGAGGAGGAGTGCTGAAGGGAACGAAGTGGAAAATACTGTATAGACGGAGCCTGGTTTTCTAAAGTTCATCCCCGCAGGGAAGCGTTCTTGGACTGTTTACCAAGACAGGGTTCCTCCCACTCTCGGCATGGGGTGAGGTTAGACTTCCCGCACTTTCTAACCTCGGGAGGACCGTGTGGATAGTTTAGTCAATGACATGTAAGCGGAAGCAACGCTAGACATGTCCCTGCAGAGCCAGTGAACTGTCGGCACGGGAGCCTCAAACCACTCTTCCTCTTGGGGTCGATCTGAAAAGCACTCATCGATGTAGAGTGACCTTACAGTTAAAGCAACCTGTGACACCAAGCTGGGACATAGTGGACAGTTATCCTGAAAAGCTGCCTGGATTCTCTGCAACTACCGTGGGAGCGACACACAGTCTTATCCCACTGTGATGGGAGGCTTGCTCGTTATAGCAACAAACCTATGCTATGCACCCTGGGCTAGACGTCACACAGGATTTATGTACATTGTGTCAATCTCATTGGAACTTCCATTTCTTCCATTGCGATTTATATGGACAACCTTTGAAAAACTCAAAGGCCCTGGCTGGTTGGCTCAGTGGTAGAGCGTCAGCCCAGCATGTGGATATTCCAGGTTCAATTCCCAGTCAGGGCACAGAGGAGAAGTGCCCATCTGTATCTCCTCCTCTCCCCCTCTCCTTTCTCTTTCTCTCTCTCTCTCTCTTCTACCCCTCCTGCAGCCATGGCTCAATTGGAGCACGTTGGCCTCGAGCACTGAGGATGGCTCCATGGCCTCCACCTCAGGTGCTAAGAAGAGCTTGGTTGCAGAGCAATGGAGCACACCCCAGACGGGCAGAGCATCACCCCCTGGTGAGATTGCCAGGTCGACCCTAGTCAGGGTGCATACGGGAGTCTGTCTCTGTGCCTCCTCTCCTTTCACTGAATTAAAAAAAAAAAAAAGCTGTTGAAATGTTTAGTGAGGAAAAAGCACATCAGTTTCCACCTTGGCAGTCAGTCATTTCCTTGACTCGGGTGTTTCACACTTTAAAAGCAATAACTGCTTTTATTTTGGGTGTATATATGTAAACAAATAGCTTTACCAATTCTTCACCGTCTCTTTGACCTTGCACAAAAGTATTCTGTGAAAATGACAGTAAACTACAAATAGAGATGCGAATTACATGGCTAACAACAAAGAGAATAAATCCACCGATTTCTGACATCAGAAATTTCAAAGCCCTTTAAACAGTTTCCTGATTCTTCTTCGTGTGTTTTGAATAATATCTTCATGCATCATTTATAGACCCTAAAATCCACTCATGGTAGGTAGGCAGTTCCAAGATGATCAGGAGATATGTCATTTGTGCAACCACAACAGCAATTCAATTCGAAAGCGTGCCCATCCCCCACAGGTGTTCCCACATGCTCTTTTGCAGCCAGTCCCCGTCCCACCCCAAGTCCCGACACACACTCATCCGCTTTGTCTCCCTATCGTCCTGCTTTGCTGGGTGTGTCCCGAGTGTCATCCGCTTTGTCCCTATCGTCCTGCTTTGCTGGGTGTGTCCCGAGTGTCATCGCTTTGTCTCCCTATCGTCCTGCTTTGCTGGGTGTGTCCTGAGTGGAGCCATATGATACGTAGTCTGTCTGCCCCTTCCTCAGCCCTGCGTGTGCAGCTCTTGGCTACGCCCACTCGCCTGCTGCTGAGCCGTATTCCGTCCTATCCTCTGCCATGTATCCATTCGTCACCTGATGTCTCCTTGGGGCATTTCCAAGCAATTTCTTTCTATGAACAAGTTTCTCAAGACAGTTTGATGATGGTCTTTTTTTTGTTGTTTGTTTTGTTTTGTATTTTTCTGAAGTTGGAAATGGGGAGACAGTCAGACAGACTCCTGCATGTGCCTGACTGGGATCCACCCAGCATGCCCACCAGGGGGCGATGCTCTGCCTATCTGGGGCGTTGCTCTGTCACGACCAGAGCCACTCTAGCGCCTGGGGCAGAGGCCAAGGAGCCATCCCCAGCACCCAGGCCAACTTTGCTCCAATGGAGCCTTGGCTGCAGGAGGGGAAGAGAGAGACAGAGAGGAAGGAGAGGGGGAGGGGTGGAGAAGCAGATGGGCGCTTCTCCTGTGTGCCCTTGCCGGGAATCGAACCCGGGACTCCTGCACGCCAGGCCAACGCTCTACCACTAAGCCAACCAGCCAGGGCCTGATGGTCTTTTTGAAGAAACTTATTTTCATGTTTCCTGGATGCATACATAAGACTAAATTGACGGGCCGTATTGAAAGTATATGTTTTCTTGTCTAAATCTTCCAAACATTTTTACAAAGTTGCTTTACTAATTTACCTTCCCATGGGCACCACAAGAGGTTTCCTAGCTCCTTCCACACGTATCAGTGCTTGGCACTGTGAACCTTTGTTGCATTTAAGCGGTGCTAATCGATGAATAGCCCCATGATTTTATTTTGCATTTTCTTAACGACTGCTGATGTTGAGCACCTCCTCATCCGACTGGGGTAACCATCGAAATAACTCACTTGGGGTAGATACACTCGGTTTAAGGACGCACAGATGAAAGTCCTGGAAAAGATACTTCATGCAAACGGATGACAAAAGAGAGAAGGCGTTTCCATACTTACATCAGACAAGATAGACATTAAGTCCATTAAGTTAAAACCTTTCAGAAGGACATTATGTAGTGATAAAAGGGTTAATTCATCAGAACGGTATAGCAATTATGAATGTATGTATACAGCCAACATATATAGCAAATGTTAACAGAGTAGCAATACAATTGGCTTCTGTATATTAATCGTACACCCTCCACCTTGTCAGACTCTCTAATTATTATACAATCTTATACATTGTCTTTGAGATTCCCTATGATTGTCTATGTATCGAATC
This sequence comes from Saccopteryx leptura, assembly GCF_036850995.1. Lineage (NCBI taxonomy): Eukaryota > Metazoa > Chordata > Mammalia > Chiroptera > Emballonuridae > Saccopteryx > Saccopteryx leptura. The sequence continues at coordinate 1,281,094 of NC_089506.1, read as the reverse complement.
ACGTCATCTGTGGATAAAGACCGTTCTGCTTGTTCTTTTGTAGCACCTGTGCTTTAATTTGTTTTTCACGCTCAGTCTCACTGGCTAGAAAACCCACTCAAGTTCAACAGAAGCAGTTGGGGGGACATCTTCAGCTGGTGTTTATTCTTACGGGAAAACACAGCCGGATTGTCAAGATGAAGTACGACTCTCTGATCCAGGAGAAGGGGGACCCCTCCGTGCTGACAGGCCTCTCCTGGAGTCTACACACCACACAGCGTGCTGGGGTTTGGGCTCCCTCCACACAGACACCCTGACCGTCAGAAGGTCAGCGCACCCGCGTGAGGAACTGGACAGGCGTCGGGAGCCAGCGGCTCTTTTCCTTCTTCATCACATGCGAGTCCCTGCGATGAAGAAGGGGCCAAGTAAACCCAGTCAACTCAAACCACATCCAAGACACCGCGTTCCTTCTCGTCCGTCACCTGTCGCGGGCATCACATGCGAGTCCCTGCGATGAAGAAGGGCCCAAGTAAACCCAGTCAACTCAAACCACGTCCAAGACACCACGTTCCTTCTCGTCCGTCACCTGTTGCGGGCATCACATGCGAGTCCCTGCGATGAAGAAGGGACCAAGTAAACCCAGTCAACTCAAACCACGTCCAAGACACCACGTTCCTTCTCGTCACCTGTCGCGCGGGCATCACAGGCCGACCCCGTTGGCCTGACCTCGCCAAATACAGCCCTACCACCCACCATCAAGGAGTAGACACACCCCGTTTTCCTTCCTTAAGACAAGTACCGGGAAAGAAGGTGCAAGTGCGGAGAATGTGCAGTCATCTGGTCTTTCACATGTGCACGAGTGAACTTAACAGTTTTCAGTAATGCAGGAGCTAATGTTTTTAAAACAGCCCCTGATATAGACTGGTTTACTCTCTGTTCTGGAATAAAAGGAAGCCTCCAGCTTTCCACAGGGCTCTTGACGGCACTGGCTGGCTCTGGTCTGAAGCGTGGCTGCATCGTGTCGCTCCGTGGCAGGGGGACCTGGTCCGAAGCCAGGTGTGCGCCCCCCACACGCAGCTGCCACAGGAGAAGCAGCGTTGGTCTTATTGTCCTCGTGACTCTGAGAACAGCCCTGCTTCCTCCACGTTCAAGTTCCTGGTGTTGTGCCTTGTTCTCTCTCTCTCTCCTTTTCAGTTTTGTTGAGATACAATTGGCATGCAACATTGTAATTGTAGGCACTCAACATCATCCAGAGGTCCTGGGAAACTGATCTCAAACCAAGGATGTCCAAAACAAAACCAGTTTTACCAAAGGCTAATTAGTAATAAATGAGAGTTAAGTTCCTGTGGCATATTCATGGCCACAAAATCAATGCCAAACTTCTAAATGGAGACCCCAGAACACTCCTGATAGTAAACATTGAAATAAATATAAAAATCATTGATATCAATAAAAGTTCAAAATTGAAAAAAATTAAATATGAGCTCTATACACATTGAAGAAAGATTAATAAAGCAGCAAACTAATTATCTTCCCTCCCACTCATTACAGTTCTGGGTCACAGGGTCGATCCCAGCCACTCAGGCAGAGAGTGGGAAGTCACCCTGGATTAGGACACCCTTCCATCACAGGGCCATTCACATCTACCCCCCATTCATTCAGAGACAGCGGGACACACCGTTCACCTGACATGCACGTCTGCGGGGTGAGAAGCCCGAGTCTCCGGAATAAACCCACACAGACCCGTGGGGAACCGACAGCAGGGCCAGACAGCAGCCCCACGAGGAGCTGACGGTTCTTCTCGTCAACATCAATATGGAGTAGCCTGACTCGAGCACTGAGGACCTGCTGTGCAAGGTGAGGTGCAGGGCGCGATGACTCGATACATGAAACTAAACAGCTTCTGCACAGCAAGCGGGAACCGTAATGAAACAAAATAGCAACCTGTGGAATGAGAGACCAGGCCTGTCAACCACACGTCTGATAAGGGGTTCCTGTTCAAAACATAGAAGGAACACAAAAGACTCAAAACCAAAAAAAAATACAAATAACCCAAATAAAAACTGGGTAAAAGACCCAAATATTTTTCAAAATATCAAATGTATATATGTAGATGTGTGCAACGTCCCTAATCATCAGGGGATTGCTAATTAAAACCACAATGAGACGTCACCTCACACCTGTCAGAATGGCGCTCAGCAGTCACCAAACAGCAAGTGCTGGCGAGGGTGTGGTGAGAAAGGGAAGCCTCCGGCGCTGCGGGTGGGAGTGCAGGCGGGTGCAGCCACTGTGGGTGGGAGTGCAGGCGGGTGCAGCCGCTGTGGGTGGGAGTGCAGGCGGGTGCAGCCACTGCGGGTGGGAGTGCAGGTTGATGCAGCCACTGCGGGTGGGAGTGCAGGCGGGTGCAGCCACTGCGGGTGGGAGTGCAGGCGGGTGCAGCCACTGTGGGTGGGAGTGCAGGTTGATGCAGCCACTGCGGGTGGGAGTGCAGGTTGATGCAGCCACTGTGGGTGGGAGTGCAGGCGGGTGCAGCCGCTGCGGGTGGGAGTGCAGGTTGATGCAGCCACTGTGGGTGGGAGTGCAGGCGGGTGCAGCCGCTGCGGGTGGGAGTGCAGGCGGGTGCAGCCGCTGCGGGTGGGAGTGCAGGCGGGTGCAGCCGCTGTGGGTGGGAGTGCAGGCGGGTGCAGCCGCTGTGGGTGGGAGTGCAGGCGGGTGCAGCCACTGCGGGTGGGAGTGCAGGTTGATGCAGCCACTGTGGGTGGGAGTGCAGGCGGGTGCAGCCACTGTGGGTGGGAGTGCAGGCGGGTGCAGCCACTGCGGGTGGGAGTGCAGGCGGGTGCAGCCACTGCGGGTGGGAGTGCAGGCGGGTGCAGCCACTGTGGGTGGGAGTGCAGGCGGGTGCAGCCACTGTGGGTGGGAGTGCAGGTTGATGCAGCCACTGCGGGTGGGAGTGCAGGCGGGTGCAGCCACTGCGGGTGGGAGTGCAGGCGGGTGCAGCCACTGCGGGTGGGAGTGCAGGCTGGTGCAGCCACTGTGGGTGGGAGTGCAGGCGGGTGCAGCCACTGCGGGTGGGAGTGCAGGCGGGTGCAGCCACTGTGGGTGGGAGTGCAGGCGGGTGCAGCCACTGTGGGTGGGAGCGCAGGCGGGTGCAGCCACTGCGGGTGGGAGTGCAGGCGGGTGCAGCCACTGCGGGTGGGAGTGCAGGGCTGGTGCAGCCACTGCGGGTGGGAGTGCAGGCGGGTGCAGCCACTGCGGGTGGGAGTGCAGGCGGGTGCAGCCACTGTGGGTGGGAGTGCAGGCTGGTGCAGCCACTGTGGGTGGGAGTGCAGGCGGGTGCAGCCACTGCGGGTGGGAGTGCAGGCGGGTGCAGCCACTGCGGGTGGGAGTGCAGGCGGGTGCAGCCACTGCGGGTGGGAGTGCAGGCGGGTGCAGCCACTGCGGGTGGGAGTGCAGGCTGGTGCAGCCACTGCGGGTGGGAGTGCAGGCGGGTGCAGCCACTGCGGGTGGGAGTGCAGGCGGGTGCAGCCACTGCGGGTGGGAGTGCAGGCGGGTGCAGCCACTGCGGGTGGGAGTGCAGGCGGGTGCAGCCACTGCGGGTGGGAGTGCAGGCGGGTGCAGCCACTGCGGGTGGGAGTGCAGGCGGGTGCAGCCACTGCGGGTGGGAGTGCAGGCGGGTGCAGCCACTGTGGGTGGGAGTGCAGGCGGGTGCAGCCACTGCGGGTGGGAGTGCAGGCGGGTGCAGCCACTGCGGGTGGGAGTGCAGGCGGGTGCAGCCACTGCGGGTGGGAGTGCAGGTTGATGCAGCCACTGTGGGTGGGAGTGCAGGCGGGTGCAGCCACTGCGGGTGGGAGTGCAGGCGGGTGCAGCCGCTGCGGGTGGGAGTGCAGGCTGGTGCAGCCACTGCAGAAAGCATTGCAGTGATGCCTCAGAATATTGAACATAGAACTGCCTTCTGTGCAGTCCCACTCCTCAGTATTTATCCGCATGAAACAAAGTCACCGTGCTGAAGAGCTGTCTGCAGCCCCATGGTCCTTGCAGCATTGTTCACAGTAGCCACAGAGGGGAAAGAACCCTAAGTGCCCATCAACAGGTGAACGGATAAAGAACCTGCCCTCTTCTCAGTACTTCCCACCAACCACCTCCCCGTCCTCCGAGAGCACCCCAGGAGAACCAGGGCTCCTCTGCACGGCCACACCTCCCCGTCCTCCGAGAGCACCCCAGGAGAACCAGGGCTCCTCTGCACGGCCACACCGAAAGAGGCTGCCTAACGACTTCTTCCCTTCCTCCCCGGCTTCAGGAGCCATTTAAATGTGAATTTCCCCCCTTCCGTGCACGTCTGATTTTATAACGAATGTGCATGCTTCAAAAGCCGAAGCCTGTTATTATTTTGAATCTATTCTGGATGCCTAATAAATGTATATGAGTATTCAATGAGGTCTTAGGTGGTGAGAGAAAGAGGTTGAAAATGGTAGATGGGCCCACCAGCCCCTTCATGGTAATGATCTCAGAAAATACTCCAAAATAATACATTGCCGGTAAGAAAGAATTTCAATCTCCTCTCCGTCCCTCCGGCATTCTTCTGAGAGATGAATGTTCCTTCTTCAGGTGTGAAAGGAATATGGAGATGAGCCCAGAAAAATGGCAGCGACTGTGTCACGTGCTTCCCGGACTTGAAAGACATTTTGATTAATGCAGAAAACTGGATAAAGAAAAAAAACCAGTCATTCATCAAGTACAGAGGAGCCAATAGAGAAGTCTTCTGTTCCCGTACGCTGGGACAGAGAGAGACTTACTCACGGGGACACCCGAGTCCATCGGTCACGCCGTTTCTCCAGAGGGGCGCCTCTGGGGTAAAACCAAGTTCTGGGGTAGAACGTATGTATTCTCGATGACCCGACCTGAGCATTCAGCTCGTCTGGTGCTCCAGCGAGGTGTTTCTTTCTCTGCTGTTGCAGGTACATAATTCAAAGTGACACTCTTCCCCTTTTTTTTTTCTTCTCACCGTGAGGATATTCTGTGTCCTGGGCCGTGAGGGGACCCGGGCACATCCAGCACCTTCTTTCCCTGAATCCCAGAAACCTCACACCTGTCGTCACTGAGAGGAAGGGACGCACGGAGGGGAAGGGGAGACGTCTGTCTGTGGCCCCCTTCCAACGGTGTCTCCTCCCTGCAACCGTCTCAGGAAGTATGCCGCACACAGGACAGGGTCCCTGCTGTCATCTGAGGACTCACAGCAGGGACAGGACGTGGGACGCAGGGGTCAGAGGAGGCGTGCACTGAGCACTTCAGGATTGCTCCACTCCTGAGCTCCCCGAGATGCGCTGGTTGGTGGCGCTCGCCCTAACCGGCCTCCGAATGCAGGAGGCTCGATCTTCCCTTGAGTGGGGAGCCCGAGAGAGTCCCACAAAGGGGACCAAACCAACAGGGGTGGGGGGTGGGGGGCGGAGATGCAAACCAGGCAGAGGCCCAGCGACAGGAGCCGCGGTGAGAGCGGCCAGCAGAGACCGGTCTGGAGGGCAGAGGCGCAGCCGGGAGGACGGACAGGGAACCACCCTCTCCGTGTTCACAGGGCCCCCTCACCTTCTCCGCCGCCAGCCGGCCTCCGCCCCTCGCTTTCCTCCCAGCGCCCCGAGATCAAGCCTCCCGAGGGTCAGAGGAGACGCACAGGAAGTAACATTCCGGGAGGTCCGTCTACTCCTGTCTGGGGTGCGAGAAGCACATCAAGCCGAACCTGTAGGCCCCTTGAGTGTGGCTCTTCCACAAAATGCCACGTGCTGGCACTACCTCGATAAGGAATGTACCTACCTATACAGTTTCAGTTTAAAAAATCTGGCTCTCAAAAGAAAGGTCAGTTGTCATACTGTGGCTATTTGGCTCTGTTGATGGATGAGTTTGCCGACCACTGTCCTCGCTGGAGCTGGGCAGGTCTAGTTAAGGCTGTTCCTTGAATGCCGACTGTCACACCATTTCTTTGGGGCCATGCAACCCGGGCAGGAAGGTGGGGAGAGAGAGGCCACTCCGTGGGCCTCCTGCCGCGTGCCGCGTGCTTGTGCTCACAGCGTGTGCGTCCCAGGGACTGGCTGCTGCGGGGAGGGGGGAGCTTGAGTGCCTCTCAGAGACGGAGACGCAGATTCTGCGACGTGAGGCCACATTCCGCGCGGCCGTCAAGGACCACGGTCCCAGTGACAGCTCGGCCCCTGGTGCATAGCACATCTGTGTCCAGAAATCACCACCCCCCCCCCCCGGACTGGAGTAGGCCTGTGGTGTGTGTGCGGGTGTGCAAGTGTGCGTGTGTGTAGGGGTGTCTGTGTGTGTGCACGGGTGCGCAAGTGTGCGTGTGTGTATGTGTGCCTGTGTGTGCATGGGTGTGCAAGTGTGCCTGTGTGTGTGCACGGGTGTGCAAGTGTGCGTGTGTGTATGTGTGCCTGTGTATGCGCGCGGTGTGCAAGTGTGCGTGTGTGTAGGGGTGTCTGTGTGTGTGCACGGGTGCGCAAGTGTGCGTGTGTGTATGTGTGCCTGTGTGTGCGTGCAGTGTGCAAGTGTGCGTGTGTGTAGGGGTGTCTGTGTGTGTGTGCAGTGTGTGTGTGGCATGCGTTTCTGTTTGTGTGTAGGGGCTGCATGTGTGTATGTGTGCCTGTGTGTGTGATGTGAGTGCGGTGTGTGTCTGTATGAGTGTGTGCACATGTGTGTGTGTGGCGTGCGTGTCTGTTTGTGTGTAGGGGCTGCATGTGTGTATGTGTGCCTGTGTGTGTGATGTGTGTGTGGTGTGTGTCTGTATGAGTGTGTGTGCATGTGTGTGTTTGTATGAATGTGTGTGCATGTGTGCCTGTGTGTGATGTGCGTGTGGTGTGTGTCTGTATGAGTGTGTGTGCGTGTGTGTGTTTGTATGAGTGTGTGTGCATGTGTGTCTGTCGTGTGTGTGTGTGTGTGTGGCTGTGTGTGTGTGTCACTCACTCACACAAGCCTTCACACTCTCCTGATCCACGTGGGATTGCCTCTTGTTGTTTGGAGCAAACCTGCAATCTCGTTTGCCAGGGTGGATTCTCTAAATGCCAGACCTATTAATTTTACATTATACCTTCTGTCTTGAGATGTGACACATTGTCTCCATGAATTATCATTCTCTCCTCGCTTTTCATGAGGCGATTTCTTCCCCTTCCACTACAGATACAGCCTAACGCTTGTCACTGAACCTCTTGCCCTGAGGAAGCCCCCTCCTCACGTGTGAACTAGGTATTTGCTGTACCTTCGTTCACTAATATATTGTTCATACTCTTTAAACTGATCAACTGTTTAGCTGTCTTGCTGGGGTTGGGAGGAGACCCAGGTCGCAGACACTGTTTTCAGGGTTCCCAGATGGAACCAGGGCCTGGGCAGTGGTCCGGCACCCTCAGCACGGGCTCGGTCCAGCCGCTCACCCAGCAAGAGCGTCAGACAGGTTGATGGGGAAGCCACTGGCTCACTGGTGGATCCCCTTGCTAATTCCTTCCTTCCTCCTTCGACCAACCCTGTAGGTGGTTCAGGCGTAGTCTCCTCCGGCCAGTCTTTCCTCCAGCATGCGTGTAGGTTAGAAGCTTTCACACAGGAGCATTTTTGCACTATGGAACTGTGTGGTTTTTGCACTATGGTACCTATGGTTTTTGTACCATGGTACCTGTGTGGTTTTTGCACTATGGAACTGTGTGGGTTTTGCACTATGGTAACTGTGTGGGTTTTGAACTATGGAACTGTGTGGGTTTTGCACTATGGTACCTGTGGTTTTTGCACTATGGAACTGTGTGGTTTTTGCACTATGGTACCTGTGGGTTTTGCACTATGGAACTGTGTGGTTTTTGCACCATGGAACTGTATGGTTTTTGCACTATGGTACCTGTGGTTTTTGCACTATGGTACCTGTGTGGATTTTGCACTATGGTACCTGTGTGGTTTTTGCACTATGGTACCTGTGTGGATTTTGCACTATGGTACCTGTGTGGTTTTTGTACCATGGTACCTGTGTGGTTTTTGCACTATGGTACCTGTGGGTTTTGCACTATGGTACCTGTGTGGTTTTTGCACTATGGTACCTATGGTTTTTGTACCATGGTACCTGTGTGGTTTTTGCACTATGGAACTGTGTGGGTTTTGCACTATGGTAACTGTGTGGGTTTTGCACTATGGAACTGTGTGGGTTTTGCACTATGGTACCTGTGGTTTTTGCACTATGGTACCTGTGTGGATTTTGCACTATGGTACCTGTGTGGTTTTTGCACTATGGTACCTGTGGGGTTTGCACTATGGTACCTGTGTGGTTTTTGCACTATGGAACTGTGTGTATTTTGCACTATGGTACTTGTGTGGTTTTTGCACTATGGTACCTGTGGTTTTTGCACCATGGTAACTGTGTGGTTTTTGCACCATGGAACTGTGTGGTTTTGGCACTATGGTACCTGTGTGTATTTTGCACTATGGTACCTGTGGATTTTGCACTATGGTACCTGTGTGGTTTTTGCACTATGGTACCTGTGGTTTTTGCACTATGGTACCTGTGTGGTTTTTGCACTATGGTAACTGTGTGGTTTTTGCACCATGGAATTGTGTGGTTTTTGCACTATGGTACCTGTGGTTTTTGCACCATGGTAACCGTGTAGTTTTTGCACCATGGAACTGTGTGGTTTTTGCACTATGGTACCTGTGTGTATTTTGCACTATGGTACCTGTGGATTTTGCACTATGGTACCTGTGTGGTTTTGCACTATGGAACTGTGTGGTTTTTGCACCATGGTACCTGTGTGTATTTTGCACTATGGTACCTGTGTGGTTTTTGCACCATGGTACCTGTGTGTATTTTGCACTATGGTACCTGTGTGGTTTTTGCACCATGGTACCTGTGTGGTTTTGCACTATGGAACTGTGTGGTTTTTGCACTATGGTACCTGTGGTTTTTGCACTATGGTACCTGTGTGGTTTTTGCACTATGGTACCTGTGGTTTTTGCACTATGGTAACTGTGTGGTTTTTGCACTATGGTACCTGTGTGGGTTTTGCACTATGGTACCTGTGTGGTTTTTGCACTATGGTACCTGTGGTTTTTGCACTATGGTACCTGTGTGGTTTTTGCACTATGGTACCTGTGTGGTTTTTGCACTATGGAACTGTGTGGTTTTTGCACTATGGTACCTGTGTGGTTTTTGCACTATGGAACTGTGTGGTTTTTGCACTATGGTACCTGTGTGGTTTTTGCACTATGGTACCTGTGGTTTTTGCACTATGGTACCTGTGTGGTTTTTGCACCATGGTACCTGTGTGGTTTTGCACCATGGTACCTGTGTGGTTTTGCACTATGGTACCTGTGTGGTTTTTGCACTATGGTACCTGTGGTTTTTGCACCATGGTACCTGTGTGGTTTTTGCACTATGGTACCTGTGTGGTTTTTGCACTATGGTACCTGTGTGGGTTTTGCTCTATGGTACCTGTGGTTTTTGCACTATGGAACTGTGTGTATTTTGCACTATGGTACCTGTGTGGTTTTGCACTATGGAACTGTGTGGTTTTTGCACTATGGTACCTGTGTGGGTTTTGCTCTATGGTACCTGTGGTTTTTGCACCACGGTACTTGTGTGTATTTTGCACTATGGTACCTGTGTGGTTTTGCACTATGGAACTGTGTGGTTTTGCACTATGGAACTGTGTGGTTTTTGCACCATGGTACCTGTGTGGTTTTGCACTATGGAACTGTGTGGTTTTTGCACTATGGAACTGTGTGGTTTTTGCACTATGGTACCTGTGGTTTTTGCACTATGGAAACTGTGTGGTTTTGCACTATGGTACCTGTGTGGTTTTTGCACTATGGTACCTGTGTGGTTTTTGCACCATGGTACCTCTGTGGGTTTTGCACTATGGTACCTGTGTGGGTTTTGCACCATGGTACCTGTGTGGGTTTTGCACTATGGAACTGTGTGGTTTTTGCACTATGGAACTGTGTGGTTTTTGCACTATGGTACCTGTGGTTTTTGCACTATGGTACCTGTGTGGTTTTTGCACTATGGTACCTGTGGTTTTTGCACTATGGTACCTGTGTGGTTTTGCACCATGGTACCTGTGTGGTTTTTGCACTATGGAACTGTGTGGGTTTTGCACTATGGTACCTGTGTGGGTTTTGCACCATGGTACCTGTGTGGGTTTTGCACTATTGTACCTGTGGTTTTTGCACTATGGAACTGTGTGGGGTTTGCACTATGGTACCTGTGGTTTTTGCACTATGGAACTGTGTGGTTTTTGCACCATGGTACCTGTGTGGTTTTTGCACTATGGTATGTGTGGTTTTTGCACTATGGTACCTGTGGGTTTTGCACCATGGTACCTGTGTGGTTTTTGCACTATGGAACTGTGTGGTTTTTGCACTATGGTACCTGTGGTTTTTGCACTATGGTACCTGTGGTTTTTGCACTATGGAACTGTGTGGTTTTTGCACTATGGTACCTGTGGTTTTTGCACTATGGTACCTGTGGTTTTTGCACTATGGAACTGTGTGGTTTTTGCACTATGGTACCTGTGGTTTTTGCACTATGGTACCTGTGTGGTTTTGCACCATGGTACCTGTGTGGTTTTGCACCATGGTACCTGTGTGGTTTTTGCACTATGGAACTGTGTGGGTTTTGCACTATGGTACCTGTGTGGGTTTTGCACCATGGTACCTGTGTGGGTTTTGCACTATTGTACCTGTGGTTTTTGCACTATGGAACTGTGTGGGGTTTGCACTATGGTACCTGTGTGGTTTTTGCACTATGGAACTGTGTGGTTTTTGCACTATGGTACCTGTGGTTTTTTTCACTATGGTACCTGTGGTTTTTGCACTATGGAACTGTGTGGTTTTTGCACTATGGAACTGTGTGGTTTTTGCACTATGGTACCTGTGGTTTTTGCACTATGGTACCTGTGGTTTTTCCTCCGGTCCATTTCTTCCACCATCGTGGTGGTGGGCACTGATGCCTTCGAGTTTCACACATATTGTTATTAGTGGCCTTTCAAACTCAGCCTGTCCCCAGAAGGAAGTGTGGCCCTGGGGACCTTGGCAAGGGCATCTTCAGGCTGAATGGGCACAGCTGCCGTGACCCTCACCCACTTCCACGCCACCAGGCTTAGCGCGGGTCTCAGGTACTACTGTCCCTCTCGTACTGTGTCTTGCTGCCTTTATCTGGCTGATCATAGATCCTGAATATCCCAACTTTATTTTCCCAATTAGGATCAGCGTAGAAGTCACTTCGCCAAATCGAGTGATCTTTCGTTCTTCTTCCAGTGTGCAGCTGATTTATGCTCGTTTGTCTGGATTTGTTTGGGAGAAGGCAGAACACTGCTCTGTAGCCCACATTCTGGAACCTTCTGTGAAGTTTATCCTATTGAACCTGGACCTGATATTGTGGGAATGACACCCTCCATCTGAGTTATGGGTTGGAATGGTGACGTATTCAAAGTTAAAGGCAGGTGAAGCAACATTCGTTTCCCACCAGTTGTCTGTGGTTTGTGCCCGGAAGTCTGGTAAGAATGAAATGGCACTTGACACGGAACTTTCCTGTAACACCTGATTGTGGTCGATCGGGACAAGCCGGTCCAACAGCAGCAGCGAAGCCGTCACTCACGTCCTGGGACGGCCTAGGGAAGACGCAGAGGGACAGCTGAGACCTCCCGTACCAGGTCCATCCCTGCGGCTGCCCGAGCCCACCGGTCACAGAGCCTGTCCCTGGCTGGGCCAGCTCCACAGTGTGAATGTGGTTTGTGGCTCTTCCCTGCAAGAGGGTGGCAGAGCCGTGCACGGGTTCTCGGTCACCTACAGGCACCGCCCAGAAACCCGAGTCTGCCTGGAGAAGTGGTCCCGTGCCTCCAGGGGCCAGAAGTTCACCTGCGGGAGGACACCAGTCGATGTCCAGGCATATGTTTTGTTGTCATGACGATGGCGAGGTAGCTGCTCCTGGGATGAAACGTCTGGTTGGTAGAGACCAGAGATGCTGCTGAGAGGTTAGTGATTTCTTCTGCTGTCTGGTACTTATTACAAAGTGCAAAGTCACCATACCATATTGCTACATATTCTCATCTGTTTGTGAGCTTGAAACTCTGATTTTGGCCCTGGCCGGTTGGCTCAGCGGTAGAGCGTCGGCCTGGCATGCAGGGGACCCGGGTTCGATTCCTGGCCAGGGCACATAGGAGAAGCGCCCATTTGCTTCTCCACACCCCCCCCCTCCTTCCTCTCTGTCTCTCTCTTCCCCTCCCGCAGCCAAGGCTCCATTGGAGCAAAAGATGGCCCGGGCGCTGGGGATGGCCCCTTGGCCTCTGCCCTAGGTGCTAGAGTGGCTCTGGTTGCGGCAGAGCGACGCCCCGGAGGGGCAGAGCATTGCCCCCTGGTGGGCAGAGCGTCGCCCCTGGTGGGCGTGCCGGGTGGATCCCGGTCAGGCACATGCGGGAGTCTGTCTGACTGTCTCTCCCCGTTTCCAGCTTCAGAAAAATACAAAAATAAAAAAACTCTGATTTTGTCTCCAAAGAGACTGTCTCCTCACTGCAGCCTTTATCTAGTCTGTGATTGCCAACATTACTGACACATTTAATTTCTGGGGGTGGCAGACAGAGTCACCACCTTGTGGTAAAAGTGTCTGAAGAGTTAAAGTGCACCCACCCACCAAGCCCAGAGTCTTAATTCCCAGGAATCTGCATGTCGGCAGAGGGTGAGGTCACGTGCCCACCTCCCCCAGCCCAGGCACACAGCTCCAGGGGTCAGAGCGTCCTGCACGACGAGCTGTGACAGGTCGGACAAGTTACAGGTGTTTCTTTCTGAGTATGGTCCTTTCTTCCGACTCACCGTTGTTTCTTGTTCATGTGTTTGATTTTTTAGATCTCTTGCCCTTATCTGAGCCATTTCTCATTTCCTGTCCTCTCTCTTCTAGGATATCTGCTCCCTAAGTGAGACCCAGGGAACCCCCTCACCCCACCTCAAACCCACCGAAAAGAGAAAGAGAGACCCGATTTGGAGGTCTGTGTCCACAGAGAAAGGGACCACGCCAGCTCTTTGGTTTGGATAAGCCGTTGATCTTATTTCAAGATGGTTAGCCGGGAAGAATTTTAGTATTCATTTTGATGCTTTTTATCCGCACAGATAATGATTGCAAATTCTACAGCATTTTGAGTGGGAGGTTTTTAATAAATAACCTCTTACTTTCTATTACTCTTTCGGCATCTTCTCATTAGTTCAGAGAGTAACAATCTCAGTTGCGATAGGATATTAATTGGATGTTATACTGATAATGTATTATTCATGCTGCTCCTTTGAAGAGGAGAGTTGGATTTATAAATATGCATTCATATATTAAAAGGAGGCTGTGTACACAAAATAAAAGGCGAAATATTTTAAAATAAAATTATTGGAAACCAAATACTGATTTGATTTTCTGATTTCTTTTCTTCCAGGAAGAAAACATTTTGTTGGAAAATGTTCTTCATAATCTGGTCTTGGTCTTAATACACGGTTTCTAACAGCCTGTTTTCCAAGATACCTACGATTGCTAATATTAAATGTTTTCTTATCTTTTTTATCTTGAATGTGTAAATCAACTCAGTGCAGCTTAATATATTATCGCTTCCTCATTGTGGCTCAGCCACTGTTTCTACCTTTTTCACTGTATTTGGTAAAGGTCTGATTTCTTTTTATTATAACTGGCAGTTAGAAAGAGCCAAAAACACACAATGGAGAAAAGAAAGTGTCTTCAATAAATGATGGTGGGAAAATTGGAAAGCCACATGCAAAAGAGTAAGACTTAACTACAGTTTGTCCCCCTGCACAAAGAATTAATTCAAACTGCATCAAAGACCTAAATATAATATCTGAAACAATAAATCACATATAAGAAAACATAGGTATTGAACTCTTGGACCTTGGATGTAGAGAACATTCTATGAATTTGACCCAAAAGACAAGGGAAGTAAAGGCAAAATTAAGTGAATGGAACTATATCAAATTAAAAAACTTCTGCATGGCCCTGGCCGGTTGGCTCAGTGGTAGAGTATTGGCCTGGCGTGCAGGAGTCCCAGCTTCAATTCCCAGCCAGGGCACACAGGAGAAGTGCTTCTTCTACCCTTCCCCCTCTCCTTCCTCTCTGTCTTTGTTGAGAAAAAGAAATGGACTTTGGGGTAGAAAGCCGAGGACCATGCTTGAGACGTGGGCAGCAGTGGGAGGCTGTGCACAGACCTCTGCTTCCCGCCGGTCGCCCGTGGGAAGGAGGAGGAAGGAGAAGCGTTTAAGAACAGGGACCGTCTTAGACCATTCAGGCTGCTGTAACAAAAGATCACAGACTAAGGGGGCAGGTATACACAACACCACTTCACTTATCACAGATCCAGAGGCTGGAAGTCCCAGGTAAAGGGGCAGCGTGCCATGTTCTGGGGAGAACCCTCTCCCAGTGCCCCATGAGGTGAAAGACAATGAAGGGAGCTTCCCAGGCACCCACAAAGAAGGTTTGTGATGAATTCTAGGTGGCCAGACGCAGGCTTATTGGAAAGTAGCACGTCCATTGATCAACTGAGAGTTAACCTTTGCTGGGAAGGGCAAGAGCGTGTGAAGCAGGCTGGTGACACTGGTGAGGGACTGAGTGATGTCATGGATGATGGAATACATGCTAGAAAGAGGAGCCAGGAGAGTAAGAAAGTAAACTTAGGCCCTGGCCGGTTGGCTCAGTGGTAGAGCGTCAGCCTGGCGTGCAGGAGTCCCGGGTTCTATTCCCGGCCAGGGCACACAGGAGAGGTGCCCATCTGCTTCTCCACCCCTCCCCCTCTCCTTCCTCTCTGTCTCTCTCTTCCCCTCCCGCAGCCAAGGCTCCATTGGAGCAAAAAGATGACCCAGGCGCTGAGGATGGCTCCTTGGCCTCTGCCCCAGGCGCTAGAGTGGCTCTGGTTGCAACAGAGCAACGCCCCAGAGGGGCAGAGCATCGCCCCCTGGTGGGCGTGCCGGGTGGATCCCAGTCGGGCGCATGCGGGAGTCTGTCTGACTGCTTCCCTGTTTCCAGCTTCAGAAAAAAAAAAAAAAAAAAGAAAGTAAACTTATTGTACATTCCCCAGGGAGGAGCTGTGAAAAAATATGAGGCTCACAGACATTTGGGTAGAATCTGAGGGTGTTTCTTAGCTTTTTCAGAAGGGGGACAATTATAGAACAAAGAAGAATGCAGGCGCGAGTCAGGTGGTTGGGGGATGCGTGGCGTTAGGTCATGACGGGGCAGCACAGCCCAACTTGAAAGTATAAAGGTGAGGCCGTTTTTGATCAGATGGTTTAGGGGAAGAGTTATCCGAATGAACATGGACATGTTGGGATCCTTGTTTTCACATAAATAAATGGTCACCAAATGGGTTC